>NC_136911.1:10898225-11087590 GCF_949606895.1 Notothenia rossii | reverse complement strand
GTCCGAGTCCGAGTCATCATCACCTGTGTTCGAGTCCAAGTCCGAGTCACCCAAGGAGTGTCCGAGTCGAGTCCGAGTCATCTTTACCTGTGTTCGAGTCCGAGTCCAAGTCCGAGTCACCTAAGAAGAGTCCAAGTCAAGTCTGAGTCACAAGTCTTCATGTATTAATCTTCGTGGATATATGTGTTGAAATGTAGCTGCTCCTCTACATTGCTTCTATCCTGTCATGTTATACTAATCTGTCTATTGAACTGCTGTGAAGCGAGTTTGGCTACAATTCTTGTAATAGGTGCTATACAAATATAAAGCTTATTAATAATATTAATATTATTATTATTATTATTATTATATTAAATAAAACTATATTTAAAATGAGATACCTTTTAGAGAAGTGATTATATTTGTATGCCAATATTTTCCTATGTTAAAGTTTTCGTTTTGCACTTTTATTTTGATAGTAATAAGATCGGAACTTTTATTTTGAAGGAACTTTTACCGGTTAAATCGGTTTACTGATAAAGATTTAGCCCCAGAAAGCACATGGCTACTTAGCATGCAAAACGTCATTCTGCATCTTAAGTAGCCATGTGCTTTCGTTTTATCGGCTGAATCTTTATTTATTGATTAGATCACGTTACTCTGATGATAGTGTTCAAGACAGCCTATATGTCTGAACTCGATCCTTAGAGTAATGTGTTACGGAGCCTTCTCATCAATATTGATTCCACATAACGAGCATTTTGCGCTGCTCTTTTCCAATGTGGAAGCAGAATGTGTGAAAGCATACAGCACGATGCAGGGTGAGTCTCTAGACATCTTTAGACTGGAATAGCGGGGCCCAGTATGTGAACTCGCCTCGCAGGTGCACACGCCAGGATAGAAGACATCAGACTCCAGAAAAAATTTGCTCAAGTCCGAGTCCAAGTCGGAGCCTCAATGTACAAGTCGAGTCCGAGTCATCGTGGGGGGGGAAATTCACGAGTCTGAGTCCAAGTCAGCGTATGCGATAATTCACGAGTCCGAGTCCAAGTCATCGTGCGCGAGAATTCACTAGTCCAAGTCCGAGTCGCGTCAATCAGTGCGCCAGTCCGAGTCGAGTCACGAAAATCGGCACTCGAGTACTCCATCTCTGAGCTCTGCTGATGTGGTAATATCACTGCTGTGATATTAATATTTAACTCTGGATGGTGGTGTCACTGCTGTGACATTACTGTTTGACTCTGGCTGTGTTTGATATTACATTGTTTTGATTGGTATAACTGGATCAAAATTGGGGGTTAGGGATTGTGGGTCCTGAAGCTGCCCCAATTATCAAGGGTCCTCCCAACGACACAGGGTTTCCCCTACAAGGGCAGTTTTGATACTGCTCTGGGGTTCTACCAGCCCACCAACACCTATTACACTATACATTCCGTTTTGCTATCCTAGCGGTCGGACATCCGTGGCTGGAGTGCCTAAAATAGGGATACGAAGGGCAGTTTGGTGTTAGAGGCCACGCTGTAAACGCCCCACTAAACAGATTACGTTGATCTTGCGTGTAGATTCTGGGGGGTTTAGTCCTACAAAGATTAGACGACCGTTCACCGGAGCCTTATCAGCACCGGAGTTCGGTATCGGAGACGGCCTAGATATTAACGTTGGTTGTATCGAAGTTAGATTCCTTTTCAATACATATACATACACTGAACAAAAATATAAACGCAACACTTTTGTTTTTGCTCCCATTTTTCATGAGATGAACTCAAAGATCTAAAACATTTTCGATATACACAAAATAACAATTTCTCTCAAATATTGTTCACAAATCTGAAAAAATCTATGATAGTGAGCACTTCTCCTTTGCCGAGATAATCCATCCCACCTCACAGGTGTGGCATATCAAGATGCTGATTAGACAGCATGATTATTGCACAGGTGTGCCTTAGGCTGGCCACAATAAAAGGCCACTCTGAAACGTGCATTTTTGCTTTATTGGGGGGGACTGGGGGGGTCCGAAAACCAGTCAGTATCTGGTGTGAGGGTTAAGGTTAGGGTTAGGGTAATGTTGTGAATCGAGTGGCCTGTGTTCGTCGTCCATAACATACGCCTGCCCATACCATAACCCCACCACCACCATGGGCCACTCGATTCACAACATTACCCTAACCCTAACCCTAATCAGTCTAATCAGTTTCTTGATATGCCACACCTGTGAGGTGGGATGGATTATCTCGGCAAAGGAGAAGTGCTCACTATCACAGATTTTTTCAGATTTGTGAACAATATTTGAGAGAAATGGTTATTTTGTGTCTGTAGAAAATGTTTTAGATCTTTGAGTTCATCTCATGAAAAATGGGAGCAAAAACAAAAGTGTTGCGTTTATATTTTTGTTCAGTGTATATCTTAGCTCTTAGCTTGACATGCTCACCTGTTGCACTCATTTCAACGTTAAAAACAATAAAACGGCATGAATTGCTTCATCACATTCATTCTGGATCCTCTGTCTCGAGCCAGTTAACTAGCGGGCCTTCTAGAGTACCCTGGAACCGATGGAAACTGGAAGAATACGCCCTTTGGCTACAAATCAATATATGATTGGTTGATCAAACTGTCAGTCCAAATGTAGGCTCTCATTCACTGCAACGGCCAGGGCATTCGATCAAGGATGTAGAATACCTTGGTTGAAGGATATTCTACCCAGAGACCCAGAACAAGATCTGATTGGTTGCTTTCTTTTCTAACACAAAACCACTGAAATGCGTAGTGCATGGTCCGAGAAGGACAAACAAATCAACGTAACACTGTAATATTACAGATCAACAACACAGATACGATTCTCATTTATTCATTTTATATACATTTTATTTATATAATTAAATCAATGTTTTGTTTGTTTTATCTGAGTGTTCCAGGGTATTCTCTGAATACCTTGAAGGCCCTGACGGTTCGCCACTGATATACAGACATTATATATGTCAGAATAAATAAATTATTCAATTTAAAGGAATGGAATATGTATTCCATTCCTTTAAATTGAATATTTGTAATACAAATTAGCTAAATAATCACAATTACACGCTAAACAGCCAAATCGACAAACAGCCGTGAACCTAAATATGTATATGTAATTATATCTAAAACCACAAGATGTTAATTACCTGTACTCGGTGCGCCATATTGTCTGTTCTCTCTGTAAACCTCATCTCTCTTTAAATATCTTTGTGTCAGCATCTCACGTTTGCGTGCTCTCTGTCACTACCCGATCTGCAGCTTTGCCCGATCTGCAGTGCGCATGTGCGAGATGGTCCGCCATATTGGAGAACTCCGGACGGCAACCAAGTAGAAAACTTGACACAGTGGCATTTGGCAAATCACAAAAATAAAACGCGAGACGGATGAGTTATTATTATTACAGAATAAGTGAGAAATTAATTTAACTTCTGTTAGACAGCTTTCATACTGAATACATATTTACTGTGAATGTATGCAAAAGCTGTCTAACATTACATTACATTGCATTTAGCTGACGCTTTTATCCAAAGCGACTTACAATAAGTGCGTTCGACCAACAAAGTACAACCTTGAAGAAAACAGATTCATATAAGTACATCAGGTTTCATAGAGCTAAAACATTTCAAGTGCTACTCAACTGGCTTTAAGCCAGTCCTTTATTAGTATACAAGTGCTTTGTTAATAGTTCTATCGCTCGAAGTGGAGACGAAAGAGATGAGTTTTCAGTCTGTGCCGGAAGATGTGTAAGCTTTCTGCTGTCCTGATGTCAATGGGGAGCTCATTCCACCATTTTGGAGCCAGGATAGCAAACCCACGTGTTTTTGCTGATGGGAACTTGGGTCCCCCTCGCAGTGCGGGTGCAGCGAGTTGTTTGGCTGATGCAGAGCGAAGTGCACGTGCTGGGGTGTACGGTTTAACCATGTCCTGGATGTAGGAAGGGCCAGATCCATTCGCAGCATGGTACGCAAGTACCATTGTCTTGAAGTGGATTCTAGCAGTTACCGGAAGCCAGTGAAGGGAGCGGAGGAGCGGCGTGGTGTGGGAGAATTTAGGAAGGTTGAAGACCAGACGAGCCGCTGCATTCTGGATGAGCTGCAGAGGTCGGATGGCACATGCAGGTAGACCAGCCAGGAGGGAGTTCTAGGCGTGAGATGACAAAAGCCTGGACCACAACCTGCGTCGCTTTCTGGGTCAGCTGGGGACGTATTCTCCTGATGTTGTAAAGAGTGTATCTGCAGCAGCGGGTTGTAGCAGCTATATTTGCATTGAGGTGCCGATGTTGATTGTTAGGTCAAGAGTGGGACAATCTTTTCTCGGAAGGAAAAGCAGTTCAGTCTTGTCAAGGTTGAGCTTGAGGTGGTGAGCAGACATCCACTGAGAGATGTCAGCTTGACAAGCAGAGATGCGTGCGACGACCTGGGTCTCTGAGCGGGGAAAGAACAGAATTAAATGGGGGTCGTCAGCATAGCAACAGAAGTTAAATCCATGTCTCACTTATTCTGACAATGTACTTAACCCCAAATAAAATAACTCAATAAAAAGAGTTGTTAAATAATAGTGAAGCCGCGTTGTAATAACAACAACAACTCATCTCTCTCGCGTTTTCTTTTTGAGCTTTGCCAAAAGCCACTGTGTCAAGTATCCTACTTGGGTTGCCGTCCAGAGTTGTCCAATATGGCGGACCATCTCGCACATGCACACTGCAGATTGGGCAGAGCTGCAGATCGGGTAGTGACCATAGACTGTATATATAAATGGACGTAGTGTCCGTGACGTCACCCATAGGATTCTGCAGAGTTTCAGAGAAGCCCTTAGTAGGCGGAGTCGGCCACTAACGCTTGACAGCGACATCAGAGTCTAATCCCGCCTGCTCCAAATAAGGGCAAAGAGGCGGGACCAGCTGCCTCCAAACTGGAAGTAAACAGAGCTAGCTCAGGCTAAGAAGCTAAATTAACATGAAATACATGCATACCAAGTTACTGCGAACAGTGTAGTTCCCCTATATAAACGTTACATTCATAATCAAATGAGACAATCTGCAAGAGACTTAGCTATATTTTGTTATTCTTGATGCTTGTCATTCACACGTTAAAAAAAGAAGTACCGATACATAGCCGAACAATTGTGGCAATGTTCAGCTTAATAAGCCTTGTTCAACATAATTTATTTAACTAATACTACAGCAGGCGAACCAAGTCTGCGTTTTGCTGCACTCCTTGATCTCCAGTTATAACGACGGACTCCATCGCCCGGACCTAACGGAGCCGCAGTGGGCTAGCTCCGGGACGCCGGCTGGAGCTAGCCCCCTGCAGCTCCGTTAGCTCCGGCGGCCACTACCGGGATAATTGGGTCCCCTATTAACATTTGCTCCCGTTTAGCTATATGGGCTTCATAGCCATAGACTATAAAAGTCTTACCCAAGGCTGAATCATAAACTAAAATGTATATGTATGTATAAAGCAGGGGTCGGCAACCTTTTTCATATGAAGTGCCATTTAAAAAAAAAAATGTTTATCAGCGTGCCAACGATCGAGAATTATCAACAGGGGGGGGGGGGGTGAGGAGCTTGACGCTCGTCAACTATCAGCCTCGCTGCGGGGAAGCAGTGTGTGGACATCATGTCAGCGCAACTTACATGATGTCGAATTTAACAAACGTTAACATGTGTGCTGTGATTTTCCACAGCACACATGTTATGATATTAGGTCTATGCAGAGTGAGATGAGGTCGCTGTCCCTTTAAGAGAGAGAGAGAGGGGGGTGTGGCTTGTGCATGTGTGTTTGTGGATGGTAGAGCGACAGTGAGGGAACGTGTATGTTTCTGGAAGTGAAACGAGGCAGCAGAAAAACAGAGGTCTGTGATGTATTTTGTGAAACAGAAGAACAGCTAAATAAATGCAACGGCCTCCCAAGAAGAGCTCGCCTCTCTCCAGTCATTTAAGCTAAAGTTGGTTATAGAACCTGAAGCTTGTTGCTTCTGCCCTCCTCGACTACGGTCTGGGAGCCGACAGGAAAGTTCAACACACAGTTGGCCAGTCCGCCCCTTTGTAGCATATTATTTCGATGAGAGATGAGCAGATCGCCACTGGGCTTTCAACTAAATACACAGCCACGCAAAAACTGCGGCATTTGTACAGCTCCTTATGGGTACTGCAATTAGTGAAGTGCTTTCCTCCGTGGTGAAACGATCAGCACTGCACCACAGAGGAAAGCGGCAGAAAGTCACCTGGAGTTAAAGAGAGCGGGGCTGTGTTACGTGCATGGCTTCCTTCTGCAGGTAATGGGGAGACGCGCTCTGGCGGCGGTCTCGTTCAGGATCCGAAAATACAATTTAAATATTTTTGCACACTTATTCCACTTATTCCTAGTGTGCCACTGGTTAAGGTGTCGCGTGCCAATGCTGGCACGCGTGCCAGGGGTTGCCGACCCCTGGTATAAAGGGTTACGTCCTTAGCTGGCTAATAAGTAACAAGCTAAGCTACCAAGCACACAAACACCTGCGAACGGGATTAACATGTATAATATTATCATTTTAGACTTCTTGGAAGTTCTGTTAGTACATTCAAGCGCATAGCACGACATTTTAATTGTCTGGTATTTGTAACAATATTCCCTAAAAGGCACAATCACCACGAACACGGCTAAAGCTAAAGGGTCAAGTACAGTACTATGACTAACTAACGTTGTAGCCTCTATGGTTGTAGCCTAGCAGAGTGGAAGTTGCTGTTAGCTGACAGTGAGGCAGGCATGTACTGTACATGTCCATCAAAGTGACCAGGCCCTAATTTATGCAAAAACTTTAAGACGTAATATAAATAAAAGGGTTGTGTTAGAAAACAATTCACTCAAAGATTCATAATCATGAAGGTGGAATCTAACTATATCGATAATAATATTTATTGCATCCATGGGTAGAAACATTATTTTTTCTGCTGTAAAGTTGGTCATTTTAACATGGGGGTCTATGGAAATTGCTCCTTTCTGCAGTCAGTCCCTAGCGGCCCATGTATGAACTGCAGTGTGTTGCACTTCTGTATTGGCGTCCCGGCTGTTCCCCAGAGTTGGCCGCTTGGTAGTGACACTCTCTTCTGACCCTCTTCTCCACCGTCTTGATACGGCTGCAGCAGGACCCTCCTCGACAATTCCGAGTGGCTAAGCTAATTAATGGCTAGGCTAATTAGCGTATCAGCAGTGGCGGCCGGCCCATAGGGGCGCTAGGGGCGCCGCCCCACCTCTTCCCACATGAAAAATAAAAATAAAAAATCTATTTAAAAAAATATATTTTATTTTATTTTTTTAAATTTTTAATGAACAAGGTCAATATTATATAATTGGTATCAGTAAAATGTATAATCTACAATAAAATATCGTTTAAAATTGTGTTACGATGTCTAAAGTTACTGATAAGTCACATGTTTCCTGCCTGGCCTTGCCATGTATCATTACCCTCTCTCTCTCTCGTCGTCTGGGCGCTAAGAGAGGAGCCCTCAATCAGTGCAGCAGCAACCACTAGCAGCTGACTGTTGCTATCTTTAAACTATGCCGCCAAAACATAATTTCAGCCAATCAGCGTCGTCAAATCTGATGGCAGTTTGCTACCTAAAGCTACGTTGTGTGATGCCTGTATTTGCTTCCCCTGTCGCGAGTTCTGATCGCTCAGTGATGATACTTATATTTCTAGAATCTGTAGAATCTCAGCTTGTTAGCATAAGCGTGTTTGTGCATGTCCGATAAGTATATCGATTGATGTACACCTAGAGTGCGTTAGCATTTTTTACGCTCAGGGCTCATTTAGACGCTTCTTGTGAGACTTGTGTTTTTTATTTAACCTTTATTTAACCAGATAAAAAGCATTGAGATAAAATCTCATTTACAATGCTGACCTGGCCAAGAAGGCAGCAACGTTACACATAACACAAACATATAAAATACAGAGAACATAACTAAGAAAACAAAAGACGAAAAAAGCAGTTACTACATTGTGCACATTAGGACAGTAAGAAAGGCACTACTTATTACTGCAAGAGCAGCTGGTGGTAAGGACTTCTGACAACTTCAATTTAAAACAGGCTATAGAGATAAGTGCCGTCAGTTTGAGGCGTGATTGAAGGTCATTCCAAGACCAAGGACCATAATAAAAGAGACTCCTTTTTCCATCCTCAGTCCGCACAGCAGGAACCTGGAACCGTATCCAGGCACTGGATCTGAGGTTGTAAAAGTCACAAACTGGAGCAAATCTGGCACATATGTAGAGTGGAAGCTTTCCTAAAATGGTTTTATACATTAATAAAAACCAATGCTGCATCCTACGCATAGTGAGTGAGGACCATCCAGTTAGGCTATACAGTGTGCAATGATGAGTCCTATAGGGTGCATTTGATATATAACGCAGTGCAGCATGGTAGAGTGGGTCAAGTTTGGCCAAGACAGTGGGACAGGCAAATCTATAAATGGTGTCACCGTAGTCCAGCTGGGACAGGAATAAGCCAGAGACCAACCTTTTACGGGATGAAGTTGAAAAACAACATTTAAGTCTGTAAAGGAAGCCAAGATTGAATTTCAATTTCTTTGTTAGAACTTCGATATGGTGTTTGAAGTTCAGATTACTGTCCAACCAAAAGCCAAGATATTTGTAGGTATCAACAAACTCAACAGAGACGCCATCAAGGGTGTCAATGGAGAGGCAAGAGGACGCTGACTTGGGAGCAAAAAGCATTGCTTTGGTTTTCTTACTTTTCAGAGCAGTTTGGAATCAAGAAGTGCATGCTGCAGCGTGATAAAATCAGATTTTAAATTGGAAACGGCCATATCCAGAGAGGGAGCACATGAATATACAATAGTGTCATCAGCATACATATGATAGGTAGAAAATTGCATCTGATTACAAATATTGTTTACATATAATAAAAAGAGCAAAGGCCCCAAAATAGAGCCCTGTGGAACGCCCTTCTCCAAGGTGACAGGGTCAGAGACAGTGCTACCCAACCTGACGCATTGAGTACGGTCGGTTAGATAACTCTGAAACCAGCAAATGGCATTTTGACCGAAACGAGACACCAACATAACATTAGACATAATGTGGTGATCTACAGTATCAAATGCTTTGGCTAGGTTTTGTTTCGGTAAACATGGTTCATATCATCAGTTAGCTGAGTTTCTTCCTGTTAAATATGCAGGACACATGAATAGTTTATTACATTTTACAAGCCCTGAGACACAGTTTCGTGAGAAAAAAAACGGGGGGGAAAAGCCCCTTAACCGGTTAAATGGGAATTAAATCATTTTAAGTAATTTTGAGTGTTCCCAAAGCCTCGGTGTTCTGCAGTTTGTGTGGGCCTACTGTACTGTTGCACAGTTTATTCTGTAGGAACTATGTCCAGGACAAGGTGTTTGGAAGTTTTGGAAGATTCATAGCTAACCACACTGAAGATGATGGAGGTATTGATCAGTCTTCTCATATTTTTAAGCCTCAATGTGTCCTTTCCCCCCTCTAACATCACCAGAAGTCCTAATTTAAGGGGGCTTTTCTCAAACATTTTTACCAGGGGAGCATCCCCCCAGACCCCCCTAGTATTGTTTGGTCACCATTTCCACAGCCCCACCGAAAACATTTTCCACCAGCCGCCACTGCGTATCAGTATTATGTGCTCATTGTGTGGATTTTTTCTTTTTTTTATTCAGCTCGTCAGTCGGGCAGTTAATAACAGTGTGCCATGTCTGTATTGTGTTTACAGTTTCCCCAATGTATTAAACTTCAGTAAAGCTGACATCTGTGCCGGAGTTTCTTTAAAAGTGTTTAACTGGATGGATAGCTAGCTTGGTGATAGTGAGACCTTCACAGCGACACAGAGGATGAAGACTTCAGTGGATAAATGTGACGTATACACTGAAGCGACATATATATGTTTTTTTTCTCTTAAAAACATGTTTTTTGACAAGAGCGACTCATACTCAGTTGCGACTTGTAGTCCGGAAAATACGGTAATATAACAAGAAACACATTTATAAAATATTTGTATGCTGCTTTTGGTTTGTAAACAAAATACATTTTTGGAAAGATAGAACTCTTCAAAGGTTTTTGCAATTCCACCTTTTTATTCACCTGCTGTTTTGACACAGTATTGTTCAGTGCTGTTTGAAAGGACTGTTTTTGTTCACAGAACCAGTAATCCTACAGCAACAACTGCTTGGCCCATCTGTCTGTCATTAAGATATTGTTGTATTGTAACTGGCAGCTTAGTAAATCCAGAAAAATTCTGTACAAGCTGAGCCTCAATTGCGATGCATAAATGTCAAAATGTTAGTTTGAGCCTTACCTCACCATTCACAGAAGAGTGATCTTATAAAGGTTGACAAATTATTCATTTGTGGGAGAAACCATCCTAATTTAAACCATTATGAGTCTTGAAAGTTAGTTATGTTCCATGTTGCTCACAACAAATCAAATGTTCAACAGACCGTAACTGTAGTTAATGTGAACACAAATGAGTTTAGCTAAAGAGTAGTTTAGTTTGTTCAATAACAACTGATTGTAATTAAATAAATGAGGCAGAATGTTGCCATTGGAAATAGCCCAGGGGCAAAATAAACTATAAGGAACAACCAAGACTGTAATGAGACAATGGTGAAAGCTGTTAAAAAAATGCAATGGTTTATATTCACTGCTGCCACAAAAACAGCAGGTCAATCTAAAACCGTCCTATTAAAAAACTGATGTTAGCATTGAAACAGTAACAAAGTAAATCAAGTAAAAGAGTTAAGCTCTTTCTCTCACATGTAATAATGATATTTTAAAGCATTGGAGCTGTGATTTACTGGGTGAAGAATTGACAGTAAAGAGCATATTCAGTAGATTGTGGTGGATTGATTCACCCTTTGATTTGTAGACAAATATACAAATAACTTTGTTTTTTGTCACATACGTGTGAATTTATATACACTATACATAAAATATATGTATGCATGTGTGTCAGTCTTCTGGGTATTCTGTACAAGTGAGTCGGCCGGGTTGCAGTGTTGATTAATTTACTTCAGCAGAAACAATCTAAATGTAAATTGGACCTCTCTATCTGTTCCTCCCAGACTATAATGAGAAGAGAATTTAAATGACCTGGTTGCTTTTTATCCATTCCGATGCAAAGTTGAAATTTAAAGAGAAACGACTTCTGTGTAAACAAAAATAAATGATGTAAAGGAATGGGGGATAAACTCACAGGTTTTTGCTGGAGACTTAAACAATATAAAGTTTTTTTGGAATTGTCGTAAGCGTTTTTCAACGGTTTGAGTAGAACTGTGCCAGGATCAGCTGTTTCAAAAGCACAACATGTTGTAGCTTTTCAGAGAAACTACCAGGACTTTAGACTCTCTTGATTGATATGTTGTGGCCAAAAAAAGAAATCGAAATTCTCATATTTCAATTTCCATTTCAAGTACACATAACCTAGGGGCAGCTTCAAACCCAGTTATAGTTATCTTGGTACTAACTTCCCTGGTTAAAATTCAACTCTTATAGTGTCTTGTGTTTCTGATTTGTATTAAAGGAGACACTTTTGTTTCAAAAAAGGTTAATTATGCTCGTTTTTTTTATTTTGATCGCACTCCTTAATCACCCCTCCAATTATGTATGTTTGTGTGTTGACCAGACCCTACGGACAGAAAGCTAGTCCATTATGAGTGAGTTATTATGTTGTTGCCTGCAATTTTTCTTTTTCTTTTTTCTTTCTCTGTTGTTTGAGGGGACCAAACCCTTACCGATGTCATCCATATGCCAGTCAGTTAGAATAAAGCACCCCAAAGTACTGAATATAATGGAGAAGGTCATCAAAGGACACAAAGAAGGGCATGATAGCTGCGACAAAAAGACAAAAAGAAAAGTAAAATAGCATTTGCTTTCTTAAAATGTAATAATGTATATTATAAAAAGGACAAGTCAAATGAAGCAATCTCATTGGTTCTTAGCCGTGATATACTAAGCATATACCACGGGTAGAATTGTAAGTTACTTTTCACAACAAGTCAGTATCCCTCCGCGCCTGAGAAAAACAGTATACAGTTGGGCTGCTTAGCGTCGGGCCGAACCACAGTCCTTAGCTGTGATATAATGAGCATATACCACGGCCTGTTGTGAGCTATTGCTTAATTATATTACATTGTATTAGTTATAGATTCATTTATAATTAAAGAATATATAAGGGTGAGGGTTAGAGATTTTATGAAAAAGTCAAATGGCGTAAAAGCGTGGTAGTGGTATCTGTCCAAAGGTGTAAAGTAGATGTAGGTGTTGAATGTTTTGTGTACAGTTTGAACACATTTCAGATTGTGCCAACCCCAATTCCAACAGCCTGTCTTGAGTGGGGAGAACTTGGTGGATTATCTTGTATTGTGTGACCTGCATGTTGGAATTGTTGCTCAAAGAGAATATTTCTTATAAATGAGCTTAAAGTAGTCTTCTAATTATTGATTATTTGAGTCAGTGTTCTTTGTTGGATTGACTAAGAAAAGTATGTGATGTCCATTTCTATACAGAGTATGTATTTGTCATCCATGTGTTGCCTGGTTATGCTGGATTCAAATACGTATGTATGGGGAGCTTGAACATTCTTTATTGTACGAATGCCAGTTTTTATTTGATCCTGTTTGTCACCAAATATTATTTGGTGATTTGGTGTAGTGATGTAAAATATTGGTTGAATTCGAATCGTTGTAAATAAATAATCATTTGTATTGAGCATTGACGCTTACATGTTTCACTATTCTGCCAATAACACATTTACCATTTGTAATCATTATTTTATGGAGGTGGGTTTTGTCAACAAACCATATTATGTCATCTGCATAGCGACTGATGATATTATGTTTGGTAAATGCCTGAATTTGTTTGATGCTGTTTTGTTGAATGACTGATGCCGACATTTTAGTGAAGAGGGTGACCAGATCCGTGAATTTGCAGAATTGCTGTCCCCAACTCTGCCTAGATTGGATATAAGTTGTTGATTAAGGAGACTTTAATAACGCTTTCTTTAACGTCCCAATTGGTTTCTCTCGCTTTCCTCCATCTGAAAGAGGGCTGTTAAATATGTTTGTATTGGAATAGCCTGTGCTGAGTGAGTGAACTCTGAGTGACTGTTGCTTAGGAGGTTGAGGGTGTGAAAAGTTAATGTAGCTTTATTGCTTCAGTTGTTTTGATGGAGCTGCTTTAAGTGATCTTTAAGTATAACAGGGCATTTAAAGATGCTCTTTTTGATCATTAACTAATATATTTATGATTACAAACAATCCCTGAGTTGAGTTAAAGCATGGAAACATTTGATATTTTGAATGAACATTTAGGCCCCTCAAAAAAAATGAAGGACTGAAGGGCAAAACATTTAATTGGAGACGCGTAGAAGAAAAAAAGGATAATTGTGCAATAATGGTAGGTGATTGTTTGTTCCAATGAATTGATCTGTTATGTTTTACCATTACAATCCTGTTTTTGATCGAAACAGTAGCAAGCTGGCTAACATAGATAAACGCAAAAATACCTACATTTTTTCATTATTGAAATATTTGAGAGATACTTCTGCTGCTCCAAGAGCAACTACAACATAAGCCGACACGAAGTTGTCAGAAATGTTGGGGCAAATACTACTTATCAGTTTGATTTGGTGGTTGTGCTGGCAGTGTTTAAGGGCCACAAACTATTTTTTAAGACACAGCAGAATCTTAGAGCCAATCCTAAGTGACTCTGTTTGTTGTTGAGTAGATTGTAGGCTGTCACAACACATACCACATGGAATCCTTTTTTACAGCACTTTCACTTTTTAGAAATATTCTGGCATCTATTCTGGAAATGTTGTCAATAGATAACTTGCCATCAATCTGATGTCTTTAGTGATTTAGGTGTA
Source organism: Notothenia rossii (assembly GCF_949606895.1). NCBI lineage: Eukaryota > Metazoa > Chordata > Actinopteri > Perciformes > Nototheniidae > Notothenia > Notothenia rossii. Next base: position 11,073,714 of record NC_136911.1, on the reverse strand, counting down.
CATGTACTTGAGCTGCTGAGTGAATCTGGACAACAGATCAATCTTTTGAAGTTGATGTCTTGATTTTGTCGTCCTCTTCAGTCCCGAAAATGTTGCAATGACGTATAAAACAATTATCATTGTCAGTTTCCAGGTGTACCAGATCACTTGGTTATGTAGGCCAAATTCAGCCATCAAAATAGTTAATGTTTGCAGAAAGAGGTTGAGTGTTGGTCTTGCAATAGAATGACGCCATCTTTAATCTCACACCCAGTCTTGTGATTAGCCTGCTTTAGCTTTTAACGGCACTGATGAGAGCCCTCCTCCTCCTCTGACTGGGGTCGTTTGACTCTGGTTTGCTGATAAATTGCAGCTGCTCTATGCTCCTCTCTCGGTGGGAAGAGACTATGAATTCACTTCATTAAAATTCCACCCAGGAAGATGACACCTTTTATTTAAGGTCTCTCATTCTCTCCCTTCCCCCTCCCTCTTTCTCTCATGCACTCTCTCTCTACTCTTTTTTTTTTTTACACAGGGGAGATTGATTTTTATTTTTATTTGCACAATGTCACTGTGACTGTTTGTGAAATTAGGTCAAGGAGCTCAAGCTGTTTTACAGGATCAATACGAGGGGATGTAATTTGATAAAGGAAGAATGCTTGTCTTCCAATAGAAACATCAGCAAAGATACAGCACTGATGTAACTAAGGTCTAAACTTGCCTTTTCTGTCAATTCAAGCCTTATTTCAGCCATCTATTATTCAGATATTAGAAGGGCAACCTGTTTTAATAACCAAAGCCAGAGAAAGGGAACACAGTGTGCTTCTTACCTTCATCATATCAAGCGGTTAAAGCTCAACCTCTGGGATATGTCTGTGTGTGAGTTGTTTATTGAAACAGACATGCTCAGCTAAGCTTCAGAGAGCATCTGGTGGATTCACCTAATACTGACTTCATGAGGCTTTTAACTCCCGGTTGACATTTCGGTAATTCTCATAAACTCACACAGAGTTGTGATCATTCTCGATTGGCTTTGTCTCTCATTAAATCTGATCCCAGCTTACTCTTTTTTTCTATGCTGTTACATTATTAAGTTGTTTACAGGTTACAATTACAAGGTATTCCAATTAGTTTGCTTATATAAAGTTAACACATGTTAACACCATTTTACGTAAGAAGTAAAAGCTTGTTCAATTATACTTTGCTAGAAATGTATTCATGTACAAAAACTTGAATACAGCCCCATGTATGTCTCTTGCATGTTTTGATTTTTTTTTCTTTTTGAAGAACTTTGGAACTTGGAGTGTGCTTTTTTCTGGGTTAGTCAGACCATATCTCACTGTTCCTTCTACCCAAATACCACACCCTTATCAGACGAGTCAAGCCCTCGGTCAAGACAGTGAAAGTCTGGCCTGAGGGAGCAGAGTCCAATTTACAGCATCAGCTTCACATCACCAACTGGAACAACTTCGCTGTAACTGCCACTATGGATTCCCAAGTAGACATTGACACATACACATCTTCTGTTTTGGATTGCATCAACACCTAAATCAGTGATGCCACCACCACCAAACAGATCAAAATATTCCCTGATCAGAAGCCATGGATGGATGGGCAGGTCCGCCAACTGCTGAAGGCACGTGACACCGCCTTCAGGTCAGGAGACGCGCAGGACTACCGTCTAGCCAGGGCTGAGCTGAAACGGGGCATCAAAAGGGCGAAGCACTGCCACAAGCTAAAGATTGAGGAGCACTTTAACACCTCTGACCCCCGACGCATGTGGCAGGGGTTACAGACCATCACAGACTTCAAACCCACCCGGGCCTCCCCCCGTCCACTGACCCCTCTCTTCCAGATGAGCTTAATCATTTTTATGCTCGTTTTGACAGGGTCAATCATGAGGTAGCCACTAGGGCCACTCTCCCTGCAGACCATCTGCCCCTCACACTCTCCACCACAGATGTGCATGCTGAACTGAGCAGGACAAACAAACGTAAGGCCGCTGGCCCGATGGCATCCCCGGACGTGTACTCAGCTCTTGTGCTGAGCAGCTGACCAGGGTCCTGACTGACATCTTTTACCTGTCCTTGGCCCAAGCAAAAGTCCCCATGTGCTTCAAATACACCTCCATTGTGCCTGTTCCCAAGCACGCCTCTCCAACAAGCCTTAACGACTACCGACCCGTGGCACTTACATCTACCATCATGAAGTGTTTCGAGAGGCTGGTCCTGGCTCGGCTTAAATCATGCCTCCCACCCACACTTGACCCCTACCAGTTTGCCTATTGTCTGAACAGGAGTACGGATGACGCCATCTCCACAGCACTAGACCCTGCCCTCTACCATCTGGATCAGAGCAACACATACGTACGATTAGTGTTCATTGACTTTAGCTCGGCATTTAACACCATCATTCCTTCCAAACTGATTACTAAGCTCAGTGACCTTGGCTTCGACCCCTCCCTCTGCAACTGGATACTGGACTTTCTCACAAACAGACCCCAGCATGTTGGAATAGGCAAGCTCACATCCTCTAATCTCATCCTTAGCACTGGTCTCCCACAGGGCTGTGTGTTAAGTCCCCTCCTATATTCCCTCTTCACACATGACTGCAAACCTGTACATGGCTCAAACACCATCGTTAAGTTTGCAGATGACACTACAGTGGTCGGGCTTTTCAGCAACAATGACGAGACGGCATACAGGGAAGAGGTTGAGCATCTGGCAGAGTGGTGCGCTAACAACAACCTGGCTCTCAACGCCAAGAAGACGAAAGAGGTCATTGTGGACTTCAGAAGGAACAAAGACGGCACGCACTCCCCAGTCCATCTTAGTGGAGAAGAGGTTGAGCGGGTCACCAGCTTCAAGTTCCTGGGAGTCCACACCTTGGAGGACCTCTCCTGGACCACCAACACCTCAGCCCTAGTCAAGAAGGCTCACAAGCGCATCTTCTTCCTGAGGAAACTGGCAAAACTCCGCCTATCCTCCCAGGTGCTAATGAACTTCTACCGTTGCACCATCGAGAGCATCCTCTCCATCTGCTTATCAGTATGGTACGGTAACTGCACGGTCAAGGACAAGAAATCACTGCAGAGGGTGGTGAAGATCGCACGACGCATCATCCAGATGCCACTCTCCTCCATAGCCTCAGTCTATGAAAAGCGGTGCCTGCGAAGGGCACGAAACATCATCAGAGACTCTTCCCACCCCAACCATACACTGTTTATCCCCCTACGTGGCACCCGCTCTGGGACACGCTACCGCAGCCTCCCGGGTAGAACAAACAGGACTACGCACAGCTTCTTCCCTTCAGCAGTCAAACTGCTGACAATGAACCCCACGCTATCCCATACTGACTAGTTGTTGAAGTGTGCTGTGCTGAAGCGCAATTCTGTATTCACTGTATTTATTCTTATCTGTGTATTTATTCTTATTTATACATTTCCCGTCTATTTACCTTTATTTTCGTATCATTTATTTTGTACATACTTCTGATAATTGTGTATATGGCTGACTGTTTTGCACTCTGGTCAGACCCTCCTTAATGTTGTTACACTGTGCTTGCATTTTTGTAATAACAATAAAGTAATCTAATCTAATCTTAAAGTATTATCATTTCTTTACTATTGAAGTTTCATACAACCAGGACCCTAACTGAGAGATAACAAAAGATGCAGCATACTATGACGCATGAAACAATGACATAAAATCGCTGCAAAGCATAATACGCTCATTAATGTGACAATTACGATAAATATTTGTTCTTGATTTTAGTGAAAGACAGTGCTTAGCAGTCTCATTAACAGCAATAACCTAATAGTTCAATTCATCGGAAAAATATCAAGGCTTTTCAATAAGAGACCATTTTAGAGAACTATAAAAAGCAGAAGATAAGAAATGAAGCTCAGCGTAAGTTCAACCAGGAAGACCGTCTTTACTCTTCATTTACTATTCCCATGTAACTACTCTCTCTCCTCTCAATAAGTCACTCTCCAGCTTAACCAATCACTTCGCTCTATTTCCAAGAGCCCATCATAGCGCTCTGCCAAACCTTTTAAGTCTGCTCTCCCCCCTCTGACAGCTGTCATTTCAGGTGACTCTACGCAGCCCTCCTCCACCCCTTTTCACCTCCCGTCCCTCTGAATCCAGGGTCAAGCTAAACCACTCCTCTTCAGACCGACACAACTATCCATTCACCACCACCAGTGTCTAGACCCCAGGGGGGTTTCATCGGATCGGTTCTACCCTCCCGAATGATACTTCATGCAGGGCCTAATCGCCAAAATCACCATTACATTAATTTGTGTATCTCTGCAACAAATACGTATTCTTACATCAAAACCGTTTCTCCTGATTGAAAGAATGTTGTCTGACATCACTGATTGCAAAGAAATGATAGAGATTAGTGACAATTGTTTGATCAGGGCCTGTATATTGCACATGTTGTGGAATCCTCTTGATTGATTGGTATGTGTTACAGCTCTTGAAATTGATAAATAAAGAGAACTACAGTGTGTTTTCAAAATGGTACCCCATTTATTCCAGTGGACATTTTTCTGTTGTTTGAATTGTTGGGTCAGTACTGTATGTCTTTGTCTGTATGTACTGTATGACTTTGCAAATGTCATGGGCCTAATTGCTCAAATTCCAATTATGCAAATTCTATGTGTTTTTGATCCTAAAAAATCTATTCAAGAAATTAGGGTGATGATGAAGATGAGGAGATAACAAATTAAACCATGGATTCAGTAAAGAGGAAAGAAAATAAAGCTAAACAAAATGCTTTTAGAAAACATGAAACTCATGTTCTCCTTCTTCCATCTCCCTGTGTATCCACACCAATCAATGTGTTCTCCAGATGGTGGTTTGATAGGAAAACTTAGAGATGAAGAAAACTTTCTTCTTTAGATCTCGGCTGATGTCTTCTTCAGTTTGGAGTGCAATCACTGAGACGTTGTCTGACAAGGTTATAATGTGAATACTGATCACCAGCCTATACTTTCATCATTTTGAACCACAAATCGAGATTGAACCGGACAGAGATGGGCCACAAAATATCCTGGGGGCTGCTGTTTGATCTCTCCAAACAAAAAACAAACACCCAAAGTCTTGTTTGAAGCATCAATTACTCCACCATATAAAAGTGTTGTAATACAACATACAGTACAGAGGATTTCATTGTTCTTAAAGACTTACTAAGTCGTTTTCGGGCGGACAGCTTGGGGGCAAAGCAGAGGCCGAGAAGGGGGACTCGGGCGTGCAGCCGGGGGCAAAGCAGAGGCTGAGAATGGGGACTCAGGCGGACGGCCCAGGGGCAAGGCAAAAGGGCAGGGAAGTCCGCGGAAGTGGAAACTCAGGGGGCCGAAGACAGGGGTGAAGGCCTCGATGGGGTAACTTAGGGGGCCGGGCTCGAGGGCCAAGGCACTGGCCGGGAAAGTCAGGGGCCCGGGCTAGAGGGCGAAGGCCGTGGCAGGGGAACTTAGGGGGCCGGGCACAAGGACGGGCAGGAAGGCAGTGACGGGACATCTCCGAAAAACAGGCAGGAAGGCAGTGACGGGACAGCTCCGGAGGACGGGCAGGAAGGCGGCGATGGGACAGCTCCGGATGAGGGCCAGGAAGGCGACGACGGGACAACTCCGGAAGACGGGCAGGAAGGCGGCAACGGGACAGCTCAGGAGGATGGGCAGGAAGGCGGCGACGGGACAGCCCCGGAGGTGTAGGCCAGGCAAACAAGGTCAATACTAGGCAAGGCAAGACAAAACATAAAGTCGCTCAGAACCTAAACCCTTCCAACAACGTCAAGAATCTCACAAAGACTAACAGAAAAAGCAGAACCTAAATGCACACAGGACTAATCAAACAAACAAGACACAGAAAACACAGGGGCACAAGGTGAACACAATCGGGTAATCAGGCAGGAGGGAACACAGAGACAGGAAGCAACAGACAAGACGGGGGGTGAACACTTTTCAAACTAAAACAGGAAAACAAAGACAGGACAAAATAAAACATAGACAGATATTGACATCTATGTTAGTATTTCTTTTTTTTTTTTACTTAAAGAAACGGAAAACATTGAGCTTTGGACCACTGTGAGGATTAATACTAGTCCAACAGACATTCCACACAATCGTTCTCCAGTACACTGTGCTCTATTCACCAAACGTTCCTATTTGGTGCCACCCTAATTAAGGCTAGATAGCTGGGAATTTTGCTGAATGCTTTGAAGCAATGCTTTAAGCTAGATGCCTACATCAGCATTACAACACGCTCAAGGACAAAGATTACATGCTAATAATTGGCGGTAATGATAATGAAAATGTTCATAATTATCATTATTATCATATTTACAGTGCTTGAATGCTAAAATGTGCCTATTAGCAATGAACAAGTAGACTTGAGGCTAATAATGTGATTTTAGAGCTATAAACCAAATTGAGTGAATGGATCTCCAAAGTTATCACAATTCTTCCTGAAAGTTAACACAATTTGTCAAAACCAAGTACTATAGCTGTCCATCCAATAGTGAGCAACATATTTTCCCCAACAAAATCTGAACTTGATGAATGCAGAAAAAGACGAGTAAATTGACACTTGCCCACTTGTGGCTGTCTGTGGAGACCGAGTTCCCCCACCTCGCCAAAAAGGCTGTAAAAGTGCTCATTCCCTTCACCTCCACCTACCTGTGTGAGTGCAGGTTTTCTGCATTGACTTTGATCAAAAGCAAGTGGTGGTAAAGGCTGCAGCCAGAGTATGATCTGCGTTTATTCCTCTGTGCATCAAAGACGCAGACTCATTGTTCCCACTAAAGTAGGGGTGAGTGTAATAAGGAGGCGAAGTTGACGTTCAGTGTGTTACCGGGAGCATATAAGGATTTATCCACCATGTTGAAAATGTTAAAAAAATATGTCTTGAGAACACGGCGTGCGGAAATATACGGGTCATGCTACAGCTAGATGTGCCTGTCCTCTGTAAGAAGGTGTCGGCGACTGACATGCAAGGAAGAACGGCTGTCCACAGGCTGTTCCAACTTTAACAACTGTATTAACTTCCAGGGTAGTGAATTGAACATGCAATTGTAATTGGGTGTGTGGTATATTTTCATGCACGGACACGCATGTTCCACAACACACAAACTGAACAACACTCAATTTTCCGATCGCTACCAGTGTCCTTGCGATCTTGTTATAATAACAAGTGCACGTTACTGATGCAATATGGTTGAGACCATTCGGGTTTATTCTAGAGGGGTGCAAGGAATAGTCCAAGTAGTGGGGGAGTTTTATACAATATGTTTAAAACATTAAAAAAAAAAAAGGTTTAAAAAAGTTATTGTTTAATGTTTTAAGGAGGTGACGCTACTCAGCCAATCAAATCGGTGCAGTCAGCACGATAGATTCAAACACACACACACAGAGACGAGACAAGAGGTGAGAAACAGTCGGAGTAATTTCAAACGGCGGAAGGTAGACAGCGAAAACAGAGCATTTAATTACATTTTCTCTTACTGGACCTCTTTGAAATGCAATTGAATACCCCTGCATTATAGCAACAACAACATGAATAATAATAATAATAATAACAGCAATAATAATTGGGAGGGGGGGGCGCGGCTGTTCTTATGTTCTCTGAGGGGAGGCTCACCTGCCCACACTTTGAAAACCCCTGCACCAAAGGAAGCATCCTCAATGTATAGAACAACTAATGTCCTCAAAACATGTTGTACCCAAGAATATATATAAATAGTTCAATGGATACAAATGTTTACTCATCTGTTGCACAACATTTAGAGACAAGGTTTCATTCAGAGTCATTAGGATGGTTGGCACCACAGATGTTTGTACCAAATGTTATGGAAATCCATGAATGTCTCTTCAGGTACTTTGATCTTGAATGAAGTGCTATACTGATTGGCTGACATTGTCACACCTATGGTCACGCTGTTGGCATAGGTAACATAGCACCAGGAATTAACTTGCATGAATGCTTTCTGTGCCCAGGTAACAGCTTGAACAAGGTAACAAAATCTTCAGTTCAAGCCAGCACTATCTCAACAGTACACACTGGTTTAACATACTTATCTGCCTATTTCCGTTTTAAAAGGCTTCTATTATACTATTTTTAGGCATATATTATAGGTCTCAGATATATAGAAAAATATAAAAAACATGTCTATGAAGTGTTTTCCTCAAAATATCAAACAGATCACCCATTCTAGCCATGCCTCATACCCCTCTATTTCAGTCCTGTTAGAGAAGAGCTGATTCTGGGTCCGTAGCTTTAAAAAAAAAAAAAGGGATTTGTTTATTCAACACAGTCTCACTCCCTGATCGTCCAAGAAAGACGCTTGGTCAGGGTCCTTTGGCGTGCAGTTGTGATGCATCGAGTCTCCTTCAGCTTCATAAACGGACGCAAAGAGCTTTCAACTGATTGCAATGTATTCCCATCGGCGGAGGTATTTGACGCTCAGGGAAACACCGCATCCGTCCATGTCGGCGGCAGTTAAGGGCAATGAACGTCCATTCCCTTTGGATGACGGAGAAATGTACACCCTAGTGGTGTAATGGTTCACAAACACTTAAGTTTGGTACGTACATCGGTTTTTAAGTCACGGTTAGGTACTTTTTCGGTACGGCAAAAAAAATGATCACAAAACATAAAATATATATATATTTTTTTAAATTATTATTAAACTGGGAATAATATATTCACTCAAATAAATACAAAATATAATAAAATAGACATTAAGGTGCAACATTTCGATGAACTGAAATAATCTGTATTTTAACTGTTGTAGTGATCACTAATTATCTAGGTTACATAATTCACTCATGGAACTACGGGTTGGGGGTATTGTTTCCACACGGACACATAAGATGTTGACTACTTATTGCATGCCCCCCTTTCTTCTTTCTCTTTGCTTTCCGGTCTTCAAGCTGACCACATGTGCTTTTCTCCTGCTTAATAAAGCCAACTTTGCACCTTCTATGCACCACCTCTGACTCCCATCTCTCGGCACTACACTGGTGACCCTGACATAAGTCTCGCAGAAGTTTCAGAGACTGGACCGAACATGGCTAGAAACGCAGTTTTTCGCAAACTGCCAGAGATTTTTGGAGACGTCCGTGGCTGCCTCGTGCACACGGACTGAGGTTCGGGGCGCCCTCCGCGGAATGGCCGAGGACGTCGCTCACCATTCCCACATCGTTTCGGCACTGGGAGACAGCAAGCCTTCCGATCACATGGAGACGATACACGACCTGCTAGGTACGGAAGAGCCCAATTTATTTTTCTTCAGACGCAGGGATTGTGTCCATGGTTGAATTCTGGGGGGGCTTGTGTAGTGATCACTAATTATCTAGGTTACATAATTCACTCATGGAACTACGGGTTGGGGGTATTGTTTCCACACGGACACATATGATGTTGACTACTTATTGTGTGCCCCCTTTTCTTCTTTCTCTTTGCTTTCCGGTCTTCAAGCCGGCCACATGTGCTTTTCTCCTGCTAAATAAAGCCAACTTTTCACCTTCGATGCACCGGCTCTGACCCCCTTCTCTTGGCACTAAACTGTACTGTACTAGTACCTAAGAAGCCAGCTTGACATTAGGACTTGCTTTTCATTGTATTTTCATGCTTTTTTAAAGAAAAATTAACTTTTCCACATTGCTTGCCGAAAGGGCAGATCTGCTGGCACTAACAATGTCTCCTGCTCTGGAGAACACCCTCTCGCTAGGGACAGAGGTAGCAGATACAGCCAGGTAGCACTTTGCTAACATGGCAACATAAGGATATTTGACGTTTTTAATAGCTTTCGCTCGGTCTGAACTTTTTGCGAGTGTTGGAGGCTTAAATGCTAGTGGGAGTTGGGTTTGCACTTCAGTCTTTTTCTTTTGGTACCGATGATATTCAAGTTCGGGTGATGCCTTTTCAAATGATTGTGCAAGTTTGATGTATTGCCAGCCGCGTAACCAATTTTAGTTGAACAATGCAGACAAACAGCTTTGGTTCGGTCCACCTGTCTTTGTTCGTCATCCTTGTACGTAACGGCGAAAACAAAATGTTCCCAAACCGGAGACTTCAATGAAGGAATGAAGGCTGGAGGATTTTCGACCTCAACTTTATCTGCGTTCGCCATTTCGACGGTTCCTCAAATTACTGACTATAATATAGATGACATAATCCTCATCTATCGTTTGGGACTACACCATCCGCTTTGCTCGACAAACCGTGTGATTAGTCCTCAAGCTCTGTGATTGGTTGACCTCCAACTGTATTCCATATGAAAAAAAACGTTTCGTAAAAGATAAATTATACTTTATTCAGCAGTGCTTGGTTTACTCTTTAAAAGTCATCACAGAAATGCATTGTAATAAAAAGCAAATACATGTATTTTAATAACCATTAAAAAGTTAAATAACCCAGCTTCCGGTTTTGGGCCATTTGGCTGTGCATCCCTTTATTCACAAATGGTAATATTTAAATGGATTTCAGGAACTTTTTCTCGATGCTATTGGCTCTAACGATTCAAATGAGGTGTCAATCATCAAAATCGATGAGGGGGGCCAGAGATATGGCAAATCCCAAAAAAATGGCTAAACCTCTCTAAAAAGATCAAGTGTCAATTGTTTTGCATCAATCTTGATACAGGGTACTTATTATATATTATAGTTTGTATTCCTAAAGCTTTTAGTCTATTATCCCATCATTCAATGGTGGTTTTCACTATAAGTAATGTTTTTTTTCTTTTGGACGGACACTATAATTAAAAAAATGTTATGTTATTTTTATGTTCAATCTGAATTTACTTTAAAATAAAAAAAATCTATATTGATTCTGAGTTTTCTACATCCAACTCACAGGTTTATCATTGCTTTGAGAAAAAAGATGATTAATTTAACCCTTTTAGAAGGGAAGATATGGTCATTTGTTCCGGTAATGTCATTTTCGAGCCTGAGGCCTGAAAAACAGGCTCAGGGCTTAACAGGTTAAACACCATATCATTTTCAAGTCCTCCCTGGCAGCTCCAATGAACAAAAATATTCAGTTTACACTGGTTTTAAGTAACTTAACACCACATACAGTATATTGCAGAAAATGAACCACGGTATGGATGATTGGTATAGTTAAGTTTCCTATTTACGGTCGGTAAACCTTGCATTATTAATCTGTTCAAACTCCTTCCCATCAAGCTCTTGACCACTGCTTCAACTGGCCAATCATTATTCCAACTCATCCTACACTAATCCAACTGTGCCTACATTAATCTCTTAAATATGCATTCAAGTCTCAGCAGTGTTTCCCCTGTTGGCACGGCTGCCATAAGGGGTTAACAGTATTCCCTTTGAATGCCACTCAGTCCGTGCATATGTAGCATCCACTGGAGATTATAAGGACCCTCATTAAAACATGACGTAAAACCGCTGGAAGGCCAACATCTGAGTTCCTTCTCTCTATCTTTCTCTGCCCTGCCTCACTGATTCAATCACACTTTTTACACGCTTCCATCTTTTTTATGATTCCCATAATCTGTAACCAGAATATGCTAATAGAACAGGGACATTGTTGAATTTTCATTAGTTCTAATTTGATGGTATTGGTGAGATAATATATTGCAAGTTACTAACTCAAGATTTTTTCACAAGTCAGACATAGTGCCATGCTGAAATGATTATTTAACACATTTAAATCAAAGTTTTCCCTTACAGGTCGTGCTGCATTTTAAACGGGGCTAATTGAGCTGAGTCATAGCACATTATAAGCATTCAGGACAAAGAATATGTTTGCTGCTGACCTTCACATTGATGTCCGCCTAATTTTGGAAAGTCAAAAGGCCCGCTTGAGTGAAGATATGAGTTAAAAAATGAATATACATAAAATGTTTAATACATTTATCTCAGTCAGTGGCGGTGCCAGGGCTGGGGTAGGCTACAGTCATACCAATAAATGGCTTAGCCCCACCTTAGCCCCACCATGAAAAATTATGTTAAAGTAAGCAAATTAAATTAAATAATTAGCAAAATGCTAAATGAACACAGATCGCGAAAATATACGGGTCGTGTCCACAATACACAAACTGATCCTGCTGTAACAATAAGTGCACGTTACTAATGCAATATGGTTGAGACCATTCAGGTTTATTCTAGAAGAAGGGTGCAGGGAATAGTCTAAGTAGTTGGGGAGTTTTATACACTAAAGGTGTGGAAATTCTCTCGCGTTATAATATCAGTGCGGCCGTGGTCAGATCAAAATGCCTCTGAAATTCTGAATGCAATTTGAATAGACCAACAGCCAATCAGAGCAACGAAACGTTGGGTCTGCGTCATGACTTACTGATTGAGATCAATCGGAACCGCCATTCAGTATCCCCATTGAATCTTCAACGTGTACTATCATACGTCACGTTCACAGTGATCCCTTTTTATTTACTACAAGACAAATGTGCCGTTTTATTTCATACAGTTGAATTTTGATTGAGACAGGGAAATAATCTAAACCTAAAGTGTAGCGTTTCACTGTCAAGGGGGGGGGGCGATATAACGTGTATGTAATTACATTGCAAATACTCACTTGAGCCCCACCACTGTATGGGTTAGCCAGGGCCGTGGGAAGTAGGGGTGCTGAGGGTGCTGCAGCACCCCCTGGTGGAGGACAGGGGATCTGCACTTCCACAAGATATAATACCAAAAAAACCGAATTTTCAGCCTTGATGTAACAACATTCATAATTAAGTAAAGATAACACCCTTTTTTCAACCCGGTTACATTTTTCCATTTGCCCTGTACGATGGGCGCTGTAGTGATGAAAGTGAGGGATGTTGGCTTAGTAGGCGCCCGCAACTCACAGCCAAAGTGAGAGAGATAGAGAGAGGGGATACCGCGGGGATACGTTATCTCAGTGAGTCTATCTCAGTGAGTCTCAAACGTTTTGATCACAATTTATGTAAACAAATATTTCCAAGGCACACCTTTATAATTATTAGGATAAATCAAAACAGGTTTGAAGTCATTCCAATGTATACTATAGGACAGTAAACCAAAAATATTGTTTAAAACTGGAGAGATTTAAAAATATGCATAAATAAATAAATGTTAACTGGTAAAATAAGATATGAATGAACAATACAAATAAAATAAGTTACATTTATTTGTTATTGGCTATGGTAGGTTATTGGAAATGTTCACATACTTATTTGATTAATAAAATGCAAACCGATCTGTTGTACCCTCTAGATCAGTCTAGTAATTGGGCGCTCAAAGTGCACCAGATTGAAGCATTTGACTTTAAAATGTTAAAAAAATCTTCCCGGGGGGGCACCTCCGGACCCCCCTAGAGGATGTGAAGTCCACCCCTCCAATTAAAACATGTTATAATACTAAATAAATTTGAAGCCTTGTTATATAAGCTGTCCACCATGTCAATATGTTTCTCTTTTTGTAGCATATTGGTCTTTTGTAGAGGTTTTTCATTGCCAGCTAAAATCTTGCCTATAGGGCAGCACATTGGTCAGAACCAGCCCTGGTGTCATCCCCACAGCACCCCCCATTTGAAACATGTTCCCACGGCTATGGGGTTAGCCTTACCATAGATTACCCAACAAAAATACTCTGGCGCCGCTACTGATCTCAGTTGCCATCCATTATTACACTGTGCTTGAAGCAATAGGCTTATCTTTGTGGGTCTTGCATCTCAGGCTATGTTTGCAGGTTGTGTAACCTTTTGCTGGAGGTTTGTTTGGAGGAAAGTACTTTAATTTGAAATTCATAATGACCCATAATATGATAGAACTGAACAGTGAATTTAGTGAACATGCACACAAATAACATAATCTATCACTAAAGATTATGGTATCTTTTAACGTGAAAAAAAAATACAATAGGCCTACAAGTGTTGGCAGGCTTCCCTACGCATTTTTTATTAGTCAGCCCTTAGGCCTACTCGCCTCTTTGTAAATATGTTTGTAGTAACTTTACACCTCCCAAGCAAGATCCCTCTGTTGTAAAACTGTCTCTGACAAAGCTGGTAATCCTCAGTTTTGACAATTATTATGATGTCATTGGCCATTATCAAACAACCCCATTGCTCATTAGGACTTTTCCTGTATGATTTACCCTAATGAGTGAAAATGTTATGACATGATGTGTGACAGGTGTGTGAGGGGATTATGTAAATTGTTGGCTGTAGCTGTAGCAACCCAGTCTCACGGTATTTTGTCTTATAGTCACGACATATAATCTATTGATTCGTGTTCACCAACACGATTTTCCCCTTTTTTTTTCGAGTCACACAGAACGATTTTAAAAGCAATGTATTTCTATTGGTAGTATGTTTCGTGCCTGCACCACGTATTTTTGTCCGGTTGGGTCTTGGAAGACCGGAAGCTGTGTGGTTCACAGAAATATTTTCTGACACAATATCAAGCCACGATAATTGTTTTTATTTTAAATATAAATAATGTCGGACTTGTTTTGCCGTCCGTGAGGAAAATAAATGGGGCTCAGAATACTGAAATATGTATTTTTTAAATCTTTTTTTTCTTTCTAATTTGTTTTTCTTTTCTAAATAACACACTGTTATTTACTCAACAATAACACACTGTTATTTACTCAACAATAACACACAATTATCCTTGTTTTAATTTATTTGTTTAATTCTATAATATTGGGCTGTTTTGACATCCGTCAGGAACTGAATTTCAAAATAAAGTCACCGGAAACAGACGTAGGCGATACACACCCAATGAACTGATTACCCAAGATCCTCAGCTATGGTTGAAGCTCAGTGATTGGATGTTTTAGCCGCAGTGCACATTGGGATATGGTGTTTATGCAATATGAAATCCGAAAAGATTTTAAAAATGTATTCCGAGTGTGGTTGCTTTTCTCTTTGAAAGTCATCACATAGCGGCATTGTCATGCACGATTCGGCTGCATTAAATATTACACATCTGCCGTAGTTCTTTATTTACAGAGCCCTGATTAGAAAACCTTTGGACAAACTGGAAGAACTGCCACCGAAACTGAATATGTCACGTGGATCATAAATATATCAGCAATTAAACAAAATCTTCAATTTCTCTTCACATAATACGTCTCCTCGCAGTATCAATACTAATTCGGCTGACTTTTATATTTGATCCAATTGGTAGATAGGTAGCAGTACAAACCTGATAGACAGGGACTTTTAGTTTTTAAAGATATTATTGATTTCCTTTTAATTAAAGAATGTAAATACTGAGTTGAGCGATGGGTGATGGGACACATCTATGGATTCAGAATTTCAATAGCTTACCATTAAATTACGGATATACCTTTCTGTCTTGGATGTTTTACAAATCAGATATTAATGTGTAGAAGTAAAACATGTCAAATAATATAGCAATATCCTGTACAATTATGTGAAAACATGAAAAAAACTACACACCTTCAGATGTTATACCTACATATAAAAAGTATAATTTGTTGTGTTAACACATTAAACTTGACAGTTTTTTAATCCGCACAGCCTAGTGGTTATAGCACGTTATTGCATTTTTTGTTGAATATGTTATATTTGATGAAACAAATATTAAGAATACATACAAAATAGGGGGAAATTAGAACGTCAATGATGGAAATATAGAATATAACATATCAAGAGGATACTGTAAGTGATCTCTACAATAAAACAGTTTAGTGCCGGATGTACAAAGATATTAATAGGAGGATGTGCAAAACAGACAAACTAATTAACCTTTATTCAAACATTAAAGAATACTTTAGGTTAAGGTCTTCTTTTGAATAAGCAAAAAGCGTTGGGGGTATCTACAGATAAATATTAAGCCTGACAGGTACTTAACGTCTAATATATTGCTTTCCTGCAATGTTAACTATGTTGAAGCACTTATTTTAACTGATATTATACATATGAATTATACTCTTATAAGATGTATTTAGATAGTATAAGAAATGTGCAGAATATGACATGATATGTTTAATGGTGGAGGGTATACATACATATTGATAGATGTCCTGTAATGTAATGCACTGTCGAGGAACCTGCGACCCAAGTTTTTCATCATTGCATAACTACACCGTAGTTGTGTATATGATATGTCAATACATCTTTGAAAATCTTGAAATCTCGAAAGGGATGTGCAGAATAGTCATTATATAAAGTCTTTAATTAACTATTAGTCGAGAATAACGAGTAATGAATATGCTTTAGGGATCTGCAGATAAATGTTTAGTCTTTATGTCAAAGGTTAGCCAGAAAAACAGTGTTGCTAGATGCTCAGCAATCTATATTTAAAGTGTGCTAAAGCTAGCTAACAATAGCCAACATGCGCTACTGGTCATACAAGTAAAACTTTTGAAAAAAAAACCATAGGTAAGCTGCTTACCTGTGTACCTGTTTACTTTCACTCATTGTAAGTTAAATAGAGCATGGTTGCTAAGGAATGCTTTTAATTGTAAACAATGTTTTCTTTTCTGACCACACAGACTCATTTGGTAATATATGAATGATAATGTAAATACCATTGGGACTGGATGTTGAGGTTGTATTCAAGTATTCTGTATTCCTGAAGTGAACCTTTTGCTCTGTCAAGATATTTAGTTCTTCAATAAAACACGTTTAACTGGTGACCTTTTTTAAGTTTGTATTTCCTGTCATAGTCGGTAGGACTCTTGAATTGATAAAAAAAAAGATTGCTTTAAAGATTAAAAGCAACAATCTACAAAGTAAAGATTGCTCTAAAAATGGCAGATCTGGAGCTACGTATATGGAAATGGGGGAACACAATGAAAGAAAGGAACAATTCACTTTACGGTCTTAAAATAATGACATTTGTTGTTGGGACAAAAATTATTCATGAATCTCTGTTCCTTCTATAACTGTGACATTTTGCTTTAGAGTGAACTCAG
The DNA here is from genome assembly GCF_949606895.1 of Notothenia rossii. NCBI lineage: Eukaryota > Metazoa > Chordata > Actinopteri > Perciformes > Nototheniidae > Notothenia > Notothenia rossii. The sequence continues at coordinate 11,056,832 of NC_136911.1, read as the reverse complement.
ACAAAGTTTAAATAAATAAATTGTGCAGAGCTGCAGTGGAAAACGATTTCCATGTCTCAGGTATTTTTCATTCTGTGGAACCAAAAGATAACCTTGACTACAAAATCATTTAAACACAATGAAAGTAGTCTGACAGGCATGGAAGCAATTAAGGCCTTGTCTGCCCTTACAATATGTGGAGAACATATACATTTTTTAAATAGTTATATTTTATTTTCTATATATGTGAATATATTTGCACGTGTTCCGCATTGACCTCTACATAAAACCATTGGTATTATCCCTGAAGAAAAATTCCCTGTCCATTATTCTGCTTGATCACCAAACCGGACATAAACTTGTTGGAACATTTTATTACCATTTCCTCAGTACATAACTATATGACAATGCAGCAGCAGTGTAAGATGGCCACAGATAAAAGAAAATGTGAGTAATCGCTGAGGAGGCATTTGCTGTGGCTTCATTGTTGTCTTTTTATGGACAGAAGAAAAAAAAAACAAGACCTGATCTGGCACTTCTTATTCATAACACTGCAAACAAACCATGATGCTAATATCAAAGGTGTATTATACATTTTCCTTGCATGTGGTATTTGCCTCTCAGCTGCTTTTGTGTATCCCCTCTTATATTTGTTTTGTTCCTTGGGAATACATTACATATTCACATTTCTGCGGCAAGAGAATCCTTTGAATATTAGCAAGGCAAGGAGCTGTCTGACTTGATCAAATATTGCCCTGCAGTCGTTTCTTTATACAAGCCAGGGTTTTCTTTCAGATTCACAATGTGCTTCATCAAGAAAGAGGCAGAAAGGGAATATGTACAGTATATGTGTGTATGTGTGATAAGTGTGCACAAGGCATGAGTGAGTACATGTTTGAACTAGAGCCGGGTGCAATGTAGTCCCCGAAAAGCTTTCATCTGACTAATGCATAATTAACGCACAGTGTGTTTGCAGTAATTATGGGACTGTGTATATACCATGCCTGGAAAATGGCTATTTGTCCTTCAGTGTAGGATTTATGTTATGTTATTTTTATGTTCAATCTGAATTTTCTTTAAAATAAAAAACATCTATATTGATTCTGACTTTTCTACATCCAACTCACAGGTTTAGTGACACATTACTTTGAGAACAAATATTATGAATTTAACTCTTTTAGAAGGAAATATATGGTCATTTGTTCTGAGAATGTCATTTTCGATCCTGAAACCTGAAAAACAGGCTTGGGGCTTAATGCTACGTTCACATCGGACGCGATGCGAATTTTCGCTTCGCTCTAAACGCTCCTATCGCATTGCTGTAGTCGCTCGAGTTTCACCTCGGCTGCCAGCTGTGTTTAATCGCATCATTCAAACAAGACGCGCTGGCTCGGGAGCTACAACCACAACAAAATGAACATATTTTACTGTGATTAAATTGTAATACACGTTTCTTAATGATGCCGACGTAACAACATACTGATACCGGTTAGTAAAAACCATGAATTAATGCTTGACAAGTCTGCAGACAAGACGGCAGGTGAAAAACCTTTTAAAATGCTTGTTTTCTGAATGGAGATTGGGTCGACCAGGCTAAGCTAACGTTGTATATGCTGATTCCACACTCATAACAACGGCCTACAGACATAAATAAACCAGCGACTGTATTCGCCATGACACAGACAGTCTGTGGTTTGTACTTGTTTAACTTCTGTACAGTTTCTGAACAGATATGAGGAGCTGTGATCTCTGTGTGCTAACTGCTAACAGCTAATGGCTGATGTTTTCTGGTTGAACGTCAGTGACGGCAGGCTGAGATCCTCACCTCTGATTGGCTTCCGCGAGAACGCGTCACGTGAATTTGACGCTCGAGTTGAAAAAAATTGAACTCTCGCGTTTGAAGAGGCCCCCTTCAATCGCGTGATTCGCGCCGCGTCCACCGCTTCATGCAGACCGTCGGAGCAAATTCGCGTATGATCGTGTCTATGCATTGACTTTACATGTAATCGCGCCGCCCCCAAACGTTGCATCGCGTCCGGTGTGAACGTAGCATAAGGGGTTACATTTCACAATATCCGCTAACTCTTTACCAGTGTTTTATTGTCATTAAAAAAATAAATTAAAAATATATTTTAAAAAATATATATATTTTTTTTTTTCATGAACGAGGCAAATATTATATAGTTGGTATCAGTCAAATGTATAATCTAAAAATAAAATCTCGTTTAAAATTGTGTTACGATGTCTAAAGTTACTGATAAGTCACATGTTTTCTGCCTGGCCACAGCGCGTATCATTACCCTCTCTCGTCTGGGCACTAAGAAAGGAGCCCTCACTCAGGCCCAGCAGCATCCAACACATTGCTGACTGTTGCTATCTGTAAACTATGCCGCCGAAACATAATTTCAGCCAATCAGCGTTGTCAGATCTGATGCTCAAAGGGCGGCAATTTCAGCGCCCGATGCAGTCTGTGAGTTGGTTATGGCTAGAAAGGATCCGTCTTGTGTAAAACTCTCGCGAGAGTTTACGAGTCAAGTGGCTGAATGTTTACGTTTGACAGGCAGCCTTTCAGTTACGATCGTTAACATCAGTGGGCCACAGCAAATGATGGTGAGAAGCTAAACTATCTATTAATTATGTCAATGACAGGGAGTGCGATTGTAACTGTGTGTGTGACTAGCTGGATGCAAACAGGTAAACGCTGTCTTTTGTTTCCCATGCTTGCTCTTCAAACAGCCGGGTACATGTGCCCGTGATAAATAAACACACACACACACACACACACACACACACACACACACACACACACACACATATATATATATATAGTTGAGTTTTGACAGCATCCATCAAACTAGATGTTTTGCTTTAATGGTCTGCTTCCTAATATTTCTGTGTTTCTGAACCACGTCTGTGTCTGCATAATAATGTTCGTATTTAGTCTCCTGATTTTAAATGGGAATTAAATCATTTGAGTGTTCCCAAAGAACCGGTGTTCTGCAGTTTGTGTGGGCCTACTGTACTGTTGCAGTTTATACTGTAGAAACTATGTCCAGGACAAGGTATTTGGAAGTTTTGGAAGATTCATAGCTAACCACACTGAAGATTATGGAGGTATTGATCAGTCTTCTCATATCTCTAACATCACCAGAAGCCATAATTTAAGGGGTCATTTCTCAAAATGTTCCCCGTGTGGTTTATTCACCATTACAATAGCCCCACTTAAAATAATTTCCACCAGCCGCCACTGCTCTTTACTAAGGTTTGCATATTACAGCATATCGTGCAAGAGATAATTGAACAGCAGAAATATAAACTGAGGGTGTAGCCGGAAAAATTACAAATCAAGATCAAATTAAATCAGTCAATACTAAATTAACTGGGGGTTAGGAGTTAAGTTAACACAGCGATATACTAACATATACAGTTGGTAAGTATATGTACAGCCAATATACTATTAATCAAATATGTTAAATTATTACAAAATTAATGTATTAAATGAAGTTGCTTCAAAGCCAAGCTGTGATCCTGTGGATTTAATCATAGAAACACATTGCAAAGACAGCAGGAGAAATGGGTCATTTGGTTAAGAGAGGTCCCAAAGCCAAGGTTAGTCTGGTCTGAGTGGAATCTGGGTGTGAATACATTCCATCAAGTGAAGGGGGCATGCTAAGGTAAACCAGGATAAAGAGTTGGTCTCAAACCAAAGGATATCTCCGTTGTGACCAATTGAAACATGTAAACGAACATGTCTAAATAGAAAGAGATACAAATGCAATTATTCTTTCAACCAGAAGAGAGAATGTATCAGTATGTTAATGGGAGGCCTGTGTACAGAACAATTCAGGCATCCACTTTGAATATGTCCCAAGGAGAAGGCAAAACTGCAAAAAACATATGCTAGGACATACCAACAGTCGGCGATGAAGGGCCATCTGAAATATTGATATCCAAGATGTTTTATCCATCCCAGTAACAATGGAGATTTCACTGGGGCAACTATCCTGTTTCATGTACCCAGTTCAGGATAAGGTTAGTCATTTTTTGGAAAAAGTTTCTTACTTACAGGAGTTTTTCTTTGCGTCACATTGGCGAAAATGGGCTTCTATATATTTTTCTATATTGGCTAATGTGTACACAATGCACTTTCCTGCAGCCTTGTGCAAATACATGCATCCATTTCCCACAATAATTGGATAGCTAAGCAGGATGCCACTGGTTGTCCTTGTTTACTACTGCATGTGGCCTTGGTGGTATTTACTGTATGTTACTTCAAAGGAATCATTCTCCACCAAAGTTCTAAACTGGAAATGTCACTTATCCATCAGAATGGCACCACAGGTATTAAACACTCTCACACATTACAAGCTAAAGCAAATGCATTTTTTCAGCACATGTTGCACCAAGGGGCAATCCAGGGCTCTTAACATTAAAGCAAGGAACCTCCATGAATAACATACAGAGCATTGTAAGAAAATAAAAGTACATACACAAAATAATAGTGCAAAATTATTGGTACATTTACGTTTAATGTTTCTTTTTGGAACAACATTTTATAGAACCATAGAGCAAAAGCCCATTGCCACTTCCTGGCTGGGAGTGAATGGGGATCTATACTTGAAGAATTAGAGAGTAGAATACAAGTGTATGTTTTAGTGTTCAATAATGTTTAACATTTCTTGTAAATCCTTGTAGGCTTTGAGTCTATGACACTAGAATAACAATTATGAATTCAATTTGTTTTATTTCCACAATTAAATGATGTGAAAAATGATCAAGAATGGAGAGATACAATCTTCACATTCATCTACAGAAAATAATAACAGGGAACAATTTATGTTTTCTCCCAACATTGTTTTGTGTCCTTGAAATGTCCTGTGTGTACACAAATAGTAATAACGTTTCTCCATCACTCAAGGATGCATTAGACCCACATTGCCTTGTCTTATCATCCATTTAGAATGCTTTTAAATGGAACACTTTGAAAAGGTTGAGCTATTTGCAACCCAAAGCTACCGTATGTGTATTCTTTATTTATATTTCAAATAGACGATAAGGAAATAAAAGAAGAAGGCATACGTATAGGCATAATGGACAGACTAGTCCATTGGGTAAAAATACAACTTAACGATACAACTTGTCTGTTTTGTTCTGTTTTTAAATCAGAACCCAAAGAACACAATGATAAAACAATGTACGACAAATACACTCTGCCCATCCAATTAAATCCAATCCATCTTTATTTATAAAGCACTTTAAAACCTCCAGACCAAAGTGCTGTACAGAAAAATACAAAATCACACAGCGCGGCTCACAAATAAAAAACAAATAAAAGGAAAGAAGACAAAATAAACAAGAATAAAAATAACAGCCATATTGTCAAAACAATATACCATTTAAAAGCAATAAAAGCAACAATTTACAAAGTGCAGAACGCTAAGGAGAAGAGGTGGGTTTAAATGTTTGAATTGAAAAACAGACAGTGTAGAAGCTTGTCTTATTTTGAGGGGCAGAGCTTTCCATAGTGGGCCGCAGCAGCAACAACTGGCAGTGGTCAACAACACAATACAATGCATTTATTTAAGATAAAAAAACATGAGTCCTAAACTCAGTCCTCAAACATATATCATTTATAAATCCTGTAAGAGAACGGTACTTTTCTAAAAAGGTGTGATAAGATAAACTTGCTGATGCTATAGCACTGCTGGTTGGACACGTGTTGGCAAGGTTAGCCCTTAACAACAGTGACCAGCCCAGGGGTGATGTATTTTGAGGGGAAGGGGCAGAGGCTGAGTTGTGGTTCATTGCGTCCAGAATGTGCCGATGTGACAGATGATGCTTACCAAGAGAGCTGACTACTTCCATCTGTAAAATGTCAAACCTTGGGGACAGCAAATCCAAGCAAACCATGCTTTCTCAGGCTCGCGGTTAGACCATGACCACCTCTGGCCTTTAGAGTGGGGAAAACACGTGACTATAATTTCTTCTGCTCACAAACTCATTATTTTCTGAGGTGTGGTTTCCAGGTAGGTCAACGATAATATTTTCAGCAATAGTGCTGGTTCAAAGCCCATTCTCTACCCATCATTGGACTGGCAATGCACTAAACCTTTCCGTTTTGTTGGGAGGTGGACCACATGTTAGTTGTTTGGGCTTGAGTCCAACCGGGTCCCATGGGTGAAGGTCCAGACCTGAGATGCTCGCCTCCCAGCCTGCTGTTGGAAAGAGACCAAGATTTCACTGTTTCAGAGGTGACTCTTTTTATTTAAGGCCAATGCAGAAAGTTTGTTGAATCTGTTTTTTATTTGTTATGCTTTTAGAGTAGAAATGACTTCTCCCTCCTTTCTTATGGAATACGTCTGGGACAAGTCAAACTTCACTCCACCAGACCTCCACTCTCAGGACAGTTCCGGTACAGGCTGCACTCTCAGGACACCTCCACTGTCAGTACAGGAAGTGACGATTCTGACGAACAAGTTTTTTTTCTTTACTGTTCTTCTTTTAAGTTGTAAAACTGTAACAATACATAAATAAAACACATATAAGTATGCAGGCTTTACATAACATACTGTATAAGTAGCACTGTACAAACGACACACATACTACTAGGAATTAGCTATCATTAGCATCACTATTAGCTAGCACACGTCAGAATCGTCACTTCCTGTACTGACAGTGGAGGTATCCTGAGAGTGGAGGTCTGCACCGGAACTGTCCTGAGAGTGAAGGTCTGCAGGCAGACCCCTCTCCAGTTATCTGTGGTCCTATATGCTGTGTTTTGCAACTGTAGGGAAATGAATCTTGTTCATGTACAACAACATTTTTCCGCCGGCGTAGGTACAGACTGGAGCTACAGAGCTACGTTTTCATGGAAGCTGCTAACAAAGTTTTAAAAGTTAAATACAACGTAGACATATATGTTGTCACACAATCCACATCTCACATTCAACATTCAAATTTGGACATTAAGGCTGAAGGTAAGAAACTATGTATCCACATTGATTTGAATAATATAAATGATAGAATTGAAAACTTCTTTATGAAAGTCAGTAAATCACTTTCTTTGCTTCAAGGGAACGTTTTTATTTTCTTGGAACATGTTGTTTCACTGTTTTTGGAAGGTGCTGTGGATGGAAAGGGTTTGCAGAATATTATTTCCATGTTCACGCATGCGGTTCAGGCTCCAAATATCTTGTAAGATTGATAGAACCCAGTATGAATCCAGTCATAGCAGATGTTCTGTCTATTATGAACATATACATCATATTGTTTGGGCCTTTCCAGCCTAATTTAAGGTGACTTAAATATTTATATCCAGCATTAAGAGTTTGTGCCTTGGATGGGTGATGGTGATGTGGAGTCTTGTTAGTGTCTGACCCTCAGGGCCTCTCACACAGGTGGGAAACCATCAACATGAGTCTGTGTAGAAAACAGCAACCATATAGCTGTATGCCTGCTCTCAATTTACATCTGCTCCATGTAACTCTCCAAGCCGGAAAACATAATGAGCACAAACAACTCAGAGGAAAATGAGATAAATGAGGGCTATAATTGTGTTTGGAATTGCAATTACTGTTATCACAGCCTTTTGTCGCAGGGATTTAGTGTAGCCAGATGTTCTAATGGAAAAGATTGCCATTGTTTGAGTGAATTGGACCAACCCCATTCTGAGCTTCCAGCTCTATCGACATGCAATTAGTGATTTTTATTGACCAACTACAGCTGGTGCAGAAATGACAGGCAGTCTCAGACTAAGCATTACTGAGGTGACTCATGCAGCCGCCAGGTAGGGTTAGAATAAAATCCAACAAGGTAAACCTTCAGAGAAACACAAGCCCGTCAGCTCCTTAAATGTGTGCATTATACACCAAATGCTTCCTGCTTTTTCACTTACTCTATCAGATTAGCACTGTCGATTAATTCCTTTTACTCACTCATAAAAAGTTAATCACAGTTTCTGACATCCGTCTAATATTCGATGTGGACATGGAGACCGTCCAATCTAACACTGATAGCTGGACACTACTATCCGGCAGAGAAGCTCCACTAACCAGTGTATGGTAATATTGTAGCTGGTGCTCATCTTCTTCAACTTGTCCTCTCTTTTTACTCTGATGATGCCAGGTCACAGGGTCTGGATGAAGAGAGCCAAGAAGACAGAGATTGTATTTCCTTATCTTGTAAGTTTACTCCTATTCTCATGTTGTCATTATCCAATCTGAATAACAAAAGAAACCACTTATTTTTGTTTTAAAGTAAACATGGACTGGAGACATGGAGAAAGAAAAAGAGATGGAGAGAAAATGTTGCTAAAAGATTAGCCTTGTGCTAACCTCTAAGATTTTGCATCAATTCTTAACTGTGTGGCTACTGTTAGCTCTCCACCATAGACAGAGCCGTGAGCAGAAGCTAAATACATATTTTCTTTCATTCCCTGAAACACAATATATTATGACCATCTGTTTGACGATTCCATATTTCCTTTTTGGCATGCTTTGGCTTGTAGGCAGCTGTTGCCAATTCTGGAAGAGAAACTTTTTCTGCCAATTATATCTCTGTTGTATCAGGCATCAGGAACTCTATCTCATAACTGATCCATTAAGCTCAAGTCTCCTGTTCTTATATTCATAAACAAATGAATACATATTAGTTTTGGCTAAAATAGATTGATATAGTCAATATAAAGTAGTTCAAATGTCAACAGTTAGCATCGACCTAAACTACATTACAACTAACTATAAGTATATAACTATGACAAGACTCAAATGCTCATACTTTCAGTGAAGTAAAACACGACTAACACAGGATAAGGTTGACTGAAATGTGATTAAAGCTAACAAGGATATTTCACAAGACTAAAACATAAGTCAAACATAGCTGACAAAATGAACTCTTTAACTTTATTCCAAATGTATTTTGGATGTATTACGTAATATGAATGAAGTGAGTAAATAATTTCCCCCATAAACTGCAATTTGTATAATGACATCTGTACATGACAGCACCTCTTAATGAAAACCTTCCCAGAATCCAGACACAATTCATGAAGTGGCCCGGGGGACTAAGAGAAACTGATACCGACATACATAAATTATTATTATTCATGATGCCGGGCTTTTGAGCCCTTCATTATTAACAAAGACATGAGAAATGATTTAGAGATACAATTATTTTTTTAATGATTTAACTAATACATTCTACGGTGGCCGGCAGGTGCAAACGTGGAACAATGGCCAAAAAACGCATACATAAGCAGGAAACAGCTGCAAATAATTAAATGAAAAACAAACAAACCCCGAAAACAAACACAACAGAAAAACGCTGCAAATACAAAAACGATATGCAAAGTCAAAAACAGCCCCACCTAGTGTCAGCAGAAAGTATTACAAATAATGATTACAAAAAAATGCAAAAAATAAATTAAAATATATTTTAAGATCATGTTTAATCATCTGATTCGTCTTTACATTGCTGTTTTAGTCTGTGTTCTTCTAATTAGTGTCTACAGTGTGTGCCTATTGAGCTGTTTAGAGCCATGTGGGACGAAACCCGATCATGCCCCTCCTGGCATGATCATGCCTTTTCTCACTGTCAAAGTGAATGGTGACTGTAAAAACTACACTGCGCATGCTCAGAGTATTTTCCTATTTAATGTGTGTGGCAAAAAAATAATGACCATAGGGGCACTGAGCTGCCATCGCCACCATACACTCTTAAAACTACTGGGTTAAAAAATAACCCAATCATAACCCAGCTGCTGAGTCACTATAGGACAGAACACACGCTGGGTTGTCTTAACCCATGTGCTGGGCTGGATAATTTTAACCCATGTTCTGGGTTGTTTATTTGACCCAAGCTAGTGATTGAAATGAACTATATCACTGGGTTAAATATAAACCATACATTGGGTTGTTTATTTGACCCAAGCCAGTGATTGAAATCAACTATCGTTGGGCTAAATATAATATAATAATAATGTATAATAGTGTAATGAATTATCTCCAAACACACCGTATATATATATAAAAAATGCATTTATTGATAATTTGAACAGCTTTGGCAAATCGGCAACATTCCATTTCCACTATAAAAGAACAATGCATTTTAGCACAATACAAATTCAAAAAAATACTACATCCGTTTGAATTCCAACCCTTCGAATGGACAACCTGCTGCCTCCAATCTGGTGTGCATACCGATTCTGATTTATACATACTGTAGCCATATGTCACAGTGAATGTGAGAAATCAGACTAGGCAGAGGTGGAGGCCATGACAGCAAAGTGCAGTGGAAACAGACTTAGCGAATAAATCCTGACGTAACATGAAGCATGTGACTTAAACAGCTGAGGAGGATGTAACCTTCCTCACATTAATACATGAAACATGTCTTCCAAGTCCATCAACATTTCCACATTCTTCTCCCAACCTTTGAGGTTTGACTGGTGTTTTTTTTTAAAAATGGCATCGCTTCACGAGCGGCTGAAGAAATCCTACAGTCCGGCATGTTCTTCAGTCCAAGGACTTTGGGGGAAAGCCTTTCACCATCCATTTGCAAGAGCACTTTCTGAATGAATTCATTGTAGTACCTTAGCTCTTTGGGGGAAGCCATGTTCAGTGTATAGATGACTCCCAGCATGATGGCACAAGCTCGGGCTACAGATCCAATGTTGTCTAGAATGATTAGTCCTTCAACAAAGATCCCAACGTCGTCATAATGTCCAGGTTCTCCACCCTCCTTGTTGATGACATATATGCCCATGGTAGATTTTTGCAGGTCTCTGGTGACCTCATCTCCTTCGATGTCCTGTATATTTAAAGAAAAAACATGTATTTATTCAATATATGTAATTTTAATGACATACTTTATCGTATACATTTTTTGTAATATTGCTCACATACCTATTAATCCCATAAAACAAAGCTGGTCATATTGTATATATTTCTGAATCAAACTAAATATGTGTGAGGTGTTTTTAAAGATTTACGTAGGAACCAATAAGCTTGGTGCTGAGTGTCAGAAGTCAGAGAGGATTGACAGATGGACTAAGACATTGTTCATTATGGTCTTTCCATTGGACAATAAGAAAAATAATGAATAAAGCCAACTTCATCGTATAAAGAACCAAGCTGATGGTTTGAAATGCTTTAGTCTGTTGATGAAAATCAACATTCATACATATATTCATAAAAATATTCTCAACCTTCATGCTCCTTATAAGGTAAAACATAATTATCTAAAATTGATGCCTGACACTAGTATCTTAAAACACTACATGTGACTGACAAATGCAATTACAGTGACTCAACATATACTCCCGAATGAGATGTCCATCGTGCTCACCAAGGTGGATGCAAAGTGCTTGAGGATTGCTTCCCTTTTAAGGTTAACATCACTTGTTGCCTGAGTAAAAAAAATTACAATTATTAAAATATTTACAAATTCTACTCATCCAGGAACTTTTCACCAAGAGCAATGCTCTGTTCTTCACAGTTCACACCTGGAATCTGCCTAGTACAACCACAGTCTGATCTGTTGGCCACTGAGGATTAAGTGGCTTGCTCAAGGCAGGTTCTGCTTTTTCACTTTCCCCACCTGGGGATTGCATTTGCACCTTTCCAGTCACAAGCCTGCCTCTCTAACCAGTATGCCACTATTGCCTTATTAAGATCAGATTTGCTTAGAAATGTGTCTTGCATTCTTGCACCTGGCAAGTAATCCTGGCTGTTGTGAGGCAAATGGAGCTCTATACGGTACTTGTATACAATTTGTATAAAACAGTGTATACACACATTTACCTTTTGCAAGATCGCCAGATGTTTGGCTAGTTTCTGGCCAACAACTCCTTCCTTCTTCTGGAAGACAGATGTCAGCTGAGGTAGATGGCTGTCCAACTGCGCCATGAAGGCTGTTTCAAGTGGAATAGTTGTTATGCGCTGGAATTCAGCATGTATCTGTTATGTAAAAACAAACTGACAGAAGACAAAGAGCACATTCAGACATTGGTGTAATGATATTTTGTATCTGCTATATAATTAAAGGATAGATTCTAATTTTGACCTCCTCATTAACCAAGTCCTTGCTAAGATGTTTATTGGTATACAGTGTGTTCTAACCGGTATTTCTATTAATCTATGGTAATTGCAAGGAATCAGAACTAGACCTGTAAGCTGTATGGTTGTTTAAACCTTGCTAATACTTCTTTTTAATTGACAATGGGTAAAATGTTGAATTATAAAGTGAAAACCCCAATTCCAGCAGCAGCTGTTTTCTTCAGACAATCAAACAGACAGTTATGGCGCATTCACACTACAGCGCGGAGCTCGCTTTAAGCGTGCCGAGCCGTGCGGGGCCTGTTTTTGGTTGCGCTTACACTTGGCCTAGTTCCGGCCCGGGGCTACTTTTTCACCTTTTTTCTGGCCCGACTAAATCATGGTTCTATCGAGGCCAACAAATAGTGCTGAGTCGGGCTGAGTTTGCTAAACTAGAGAGAGAATCGCTGTCAAGGGGGCTACAACTACAACAAGATGAACATATTTGACCGTGATTTAATTGTAATACACGTTTCAAAATGATGCCGAAGTAACAACATACTGATACCGGATAGTAAAAACCATGAATTGAGGCTTTGACAAGTCTGCAGACAGACGGCAGGCGAAAAACCTTTTAAAATGCGTGTTTTCTAATGGAGATTTGGCTAAGCTAACGTTGTAAATGCTCCGACCGTCCACACTCACAACAACGGCCTATACAGACATAAATAAACCAGCGACTGTATTCGCCATGACACAGACAGTATGTGGTTTGTACTTGTTTAACTTTTGTCTAGTTTCTGAACAGATATGAAGAGCTGTGAGCTCTGAGTGCTAAGAGCTAACAGCTGTGTTGTTTTTCTGGGGAGCTCATTGAAGATGACATCACGGCTCCGCCTACACTGCGTTACTATAGATACTACCCCAGTTCCTCACGAGTATAAAAAACAACTCACGTCAACGCACGTAAGCAACGTGGGCGCCGAGTGAGCGCCCTCGTGACCAAAATATTTGACGGCGCTGATTGGCTGAAATTATGTTTCGGCGGCACAGTTTATTATTGAGACTTTTGCAACGTGCTGGTTGCTGCTGTTTGGCTCGGGGGCAGCGCCCCGTAATGATAAACTAAGGCCAGGCAGGAAACATGTGACTTATCAGTAACTTTAGACATCGTAACACAATTTTAAACAAGATTTTATTGTAGATTATACATTTTACTGATACCAATTGTATGATATTTACCTTGTTCATTAAAAATAAAAAATATAAAATATATATATTTTTGAAATATATATTTTTTTAAATATTTTTTTTTAATTTAATATTTTTTTTTAATATTTTTTTTGTATGTGGGAAGAGGTGGGGCGGCGCCCCTAGCGCCCCTATTGGCCGGCCGCCACTGCCAATGTGTGTGTGTGTGTGTGTGTGTGTGTGTGTGTGTGTGTGTGTGTGTGTGTGTGTGTGTGTGTGTGTGTGTGTGTGTGTGTGTGTGTGTGTGTGTGTGTGTGTGTGTGTGTGTGTTAGGGGTTTCAAAACTACCAATATTTACTAGTCGACACGTTTTTCAAAATATGTCATAATAAAGACACACAAAGAGAGGTGTACAACTGTATTTTATATTGGAACTCATACAGTAACATTAAACACTGCATTTTAATTTGTGTTACATGGCTGAGTAAATAACAAACAGTAACTGGACTCACCAAAATCGACAGCAAAAAACTCTTGTTTACATAAATGCCACGTAAATCCAGTGCACAACACTTTATTCGCTGTCCTCCACGATAACGTCCACCTTTCCATATTTTTGGTTTGGTTTGAACACCAACGCATCGACATGTGAGGGAAGGAGGCTTGACCGCTTTCGGGTGACAGTGTTGCCTGCCAGGGAAAAAACCCTCTCACTCGGGGTGCTTGTGGCTGGAATAGCCAGGTAGCTCCTCGAAAGCGGGGGAAGCAGTGCACGTTTTCTACCCACCACTCCAGTGGATTATCCATTGTGGGGATATGCGGTGTCCGCTGGCAGTAATCCCGTAGCTCATCATCCGCATCACTGTTGACCCGTGTTTTCTTGCTGTTCGTTTGCCTCTGTTCAGTGCTGACACCGGTCCGTTGCTCACTGGTGCTAGCATTACTGCTAGTGCTAGCTGTCGGCAGCGGGCGTCTCATCTTCAGATGGTTGCGCATAGCAGATGCATTTGTATTGTACTTCAGTACAGCTGTACACAACTGACACTTCACTGTGGAGTTGTTTACATCTTCGTTGAAGTACTGCCATACATAAGAATGTCGGACGTGTTTTGGAGCATTTTGCAGCACCTCGTTTACCTCAATTTGTTTCACGACTAGTTGACGAGGGCCTAAAGCGCCGACTAGTGGTAAAGGTAGTCGACTAGTCGACTAGTTGGTGAAACCCCTAGTGTGTGTGTGTGTGTGTGTGTGTGTGTGTGTGTGTGTGTGTGTGTGTGTGTGTGTGTGTGTGTGTGTGTGTGTGTGTGTGTGTGTGTGTGTGTGTGTGTGTGTGTGTGTGTGTGTGTGTGTGTGTGTGTGTGTGTGTGTGTGTGTGTGTGTGTGTGTGTGTGTGTGTTGCATGCATGTAGCAGCCGCGTGTGTATAAACTGCCCCGCCCCCTCGCACACAGACGGGGGAGAGATCTCGGGGGAGAGATCTCCCTTACCAAAGTGATTTCACATGTTTAGTTGTGTCCTATATTACCACAATGATAAGAACAAGTTAAAAAGAAACATACTGTACTTACAGCCGGTCAGGAACACAGTAGGAATGGCCAGTATATAAGCCAGGGCAGCGCGGAAGGTGAAGCTACAAAAAAAAGCATAGTAACAGGCAGTTAACATTCAACTTGTATTATCCACAAACTAATAAGAAAGTCTAACAAGACAAAGATTGGATTTATCACGTATTTAATTTGAAAGCAGTATCAAGTTATCTTATAATGTTAATGTTGCATGTTACACTTCAATTTGGTTACTTAAAAATGACTACACAACTAAGCTAGGTTAACAGTAGGCTAACAGTTAGCTAGCTGTTGTAGGCCTATGTTAACGGTTGCTACTGTTAATCTATCAACACACACAGTCGATAGCGTTAATGTTAGCTATAAAGCTACCTGCTTAAGTATAATATAATACACCCAAGGCTATAAATGAGCTACTTACTTAAAACGGAGAGCCGTGGAGAACCTTCACCTCACGACAGTGGAGCTACGCAGGCAGCTGAGTCCGGTCCTTCTGATTCCGAATGGAAAATGGAGGGAAAAGTGGCGGGCTGCTTGTGTATGCACATGTGCAGACAGGACAGTATATGTGGTAATTAAATTGTACATATTTTTTTCTAATCAGGCTACTTTTAAATGAATGAAATTAGCTAATTTTAAACAGTGACATTATATGTTAAGATTAATTAAAAAAGATAAGAAGGATGCAATAACACATTCAAATATATTAAAAAAGGCTATATTAAAACATGTAACATCTAAAAGGGGTCATAATCAGTTTTTTCAGTGTGTTTTGATGTGAGAAATGACCGAAAAGATGGTTCCAGAATGATTCAGAAGTGGGAAAGTGAATAAAGCAACCTCTGGGTTAAAAATAACCCAGGCAGGTGTTCAACTGCAATTGAAGCCCTAATAACCCCTTTGACCCAGCATGAACAACCCACCAGTGTGTTTACAGTACCCAAATAACCCATAATTATGACCCAGCTAAATCAACCCAGCAATGTGTTTATAGAAATAACCCAGCATTTTTTAGAGTGTACGTCATCTCACATCATTCAGAGCTGATTGGCTGTAAGTACGTGTGCAGCGAAAAGTGTGGTGCGTGAAGAGGAGACGAGAGAGGTGCAGTGACTCTACCTAAAACCCGGAAGTAAGCTGCGCATGGCTTCCCTCGACAAAAAAGCAATGAGATTTCTCCATAGGATTTTAGAAAAATAGCTCAAAATAAGATCTGTGGGAAACTTACCTGTTAGATAAATGCACGTTTTGTTCAGCCGGATAATATCAACATGTCTACCCTACTTTTATAATTTTCGAATCATAAATCTATCGATTTTTGTCCAGAAGGATAGGCAAATGGACTTCATCTTCAAGTCAAGGTAAGACCTTAATTTTATAGAAAATGGGATCTTATTAAGAGAGAACAATTCAATATTTAAATGATAAAATTACATTTTTGGGGTAACCTTTTGTTGAACTGTCTGTTTAAAATTAATCGAAGCATCTGACAAAAAAAGCTTTTGAAAATAATATTATATTTTGATTTAGGTCAAAATATAATATTTGTAAACCTGAAGAGTCAGTGCCAGTGCCTCACCAGCCATGAACCTCACTGCAGAAGCTTACAGACATCTACGTTTTTTGTGCCCCACCACTTTTGTACATATAAAAACGCCACTGCTGACCAGAGATAAAGAGAACGACCGAGAGTGATGGAAATTGAAGCCGGAGGAAACAAAGTTGATTGAAGTGGACAAAGTCAATATATACACTGAACAAAAATATAAATGCAACACTTTTGTTTTTGCTCCCATTTTTCATGAGATGAACTCAAAGATCTGAAACATTTTCTATTTACACAAAATAACCATTTCTCTCAAATATTGTTCACAAATCTGAAAAAATCTGTGATAGTGAGCACTTCTCCTTTGCCGAAATAATCCATTCCACCTCACAGGTGTGGCATATCAAGATGCTGATTAGACAGCATGATTATTGCACAGGTGTGCCTTAGGCTGGCCACAATAAAAGGCCACTCTGAAACGTGCATTTTTGCTTTAGTGGCCTGTGTTCGTCGTCCATAACATACGCCTGCCCATACCATAACCCCACCACCACCATGGGCCACTCGATTCACAACATTACCCTAACCCTAACCCTAACCCTCACACCAGATACTGACTGGTTTTCGGACCCCCCAATAAAGCAAAAATGCACGTTTCAGAGTGGCCTTTTATTGTGGCCAGCCTAAGGCACACCTGTGCAATAATCATGCTGTCTAATCAGCATCTTGATATGCCACACCTGTTAGGTGGGATGGATTATCTCGGCAAAGGAGAAGTGCTCACTATCACAGATTTTTTCAGATTTGTGAACAATATTTGAGAGAAATGGTTATTTTGTGTAAATAGAAAATGTTTCAGATCTTTGAGTTCATCTCATGAAAAATGGGAGCAAAAACAAAAGTGTTGCATTTATATTTTTGTTCAGTGTAAGAAGGTAAGTTTTGTTTTGTTGTTATACAAAGAGCGTTATATTTACGCAGCTAGCATTAGCGTGCCTACAGTAACTACTACACCAGTTGAGGAGAGGAGAGCTTCACGTGAAGAGAAGATAAAGTGAGGCAAGAACATTGTTAAAAGAGATGACTAATCTAAGTGCAGGTAAATAACAAGGGAAATAGTGAGTACCGCAGAAAAATTTGAAGAGAGAGACATTCTTAGCAGTTTGTTTATATGTATGTATTTGTGTATATATGTTGCAACTATACAGAGCTTTAGCAATACTATATGTAACTGGTCGGTGGAGAAGTGATAAAATGTGAAGAGGGACAAAGTAATGACAGGAGAGTAGTTTGCATTAGACATGCTCAAGAACAAATATAGAGAAGGCATTCAAGGAGAGAGAGACAAAACACAGATTCAACGTTAAACATGATGTATCTTTCTATTTATTTAGCTAACCACTATTTAGACTATGTTTTTTTGATTGACTTGATTAAATGGATTTACTACATCAATGTATGTCTTTTCAGGCTGCCATGTTTTGTCCTTTCTGTGGCCAACATCTGGGGACAGTTCAAGTCTTCTGTGGCTCCTGTGGCAAACATGTACAGTTTTTGGCAGAACAACAGTAAGTTCACCTTTTTTTTTTATTGTATCTGTTTCAAATACAAGACATTCATCACACAAATCTGTTTAGAATACTAATTGGCAGATGAGAGAGTTTCAGCTGGAGAGTGCGTGCGGACCTGTCGGTTAGATAACAGGCGTGTAAAAGTCCTGCATCTGTATGATACAAATGTGTGTAACATGTTACCGGGCGCTGTAATCACTCATCTGGTTACGTTATTGACCATGGGTTTGTATGTGTTTTTGACTTTGCATATCGTTTTTGTATTTGCAGCGTTTTTCTGTTGCGTTTGTTTTCGGGGTTTGTGTGTTGTATTTAGTTTGCATCATTTCTGTAAATGCAGCATTTTTTTGTTTTATTAGTCTTCAGGATTTGTTTGTTTTTCATTTAATTATTTGCAGCTGTTTCCTGCTTATCTATGTGTTTTTGGCCATTGTTCCGCGTTTGTACCTGCCGGCCACCGTACATTTCCCATGAGGTCTAGATAGATGGCATAATGGCTTATGGTACATTTGAGAGCTTAAAGTTACATTTCAATGTTAATAACAGGAGGCATATACATTTGTGTGTTTGATATAGTTTAGGCCAAATAACATGTTCTAATCTGGTTCCACTGTGGGGTCTTTCCTCAGTATAATACCACTGCCATGCATCCACTAATGACAGAGCTCAGGCATGTGCATGTTTAAAGAGAGGACTCCATTTATCCTTGAACCCGCTATCAATGTGCTGTTAGTGACCTAATTTAAAATGTAATTCTATCCTCTGAAAATGATCCTGGTTGCAGAGATCACTACTGCTATGTCACTATGTCATGCTGCCATAAAAAGCAACTGCTAGAACTCAAATGAGCAATGGTGCTTTTGTTTTTGTTTGTTTTTTAAGTAATTTATAACATTGCACCCCTGCTGCTGTTTGTTCTACTGCTATGGTAACAACCTGGGGTGTAAAAAGTCTCAAACCTGGAATAGAGTTTACTCAGATCTCCGGGGGTGTTCATGAATTCATGGGTCATTTCACAGGTCGCTGTCTTACACTGTGTTTTGTAAATCATTTTGTTCAACATATGTGAGCACAGTGCAGCTATCAAACTCCTACACTCTAAGTGGAGAATATCAAACAAAACCTTAATGCAGGAACGGGCTGACTCTGCAGATTTTTAGGGACAGATACATTACACAGGTACATCTGTCAGTTTTTGAAATATAATATTTTATTCATAAAGCCAACACAAAAAAGCTCCCTCTAAGTACTGTAGAACAGGTTAAAGGGAGCATCCCTGATTATGTTTATATAATTGATTATATATGAATACCAATTTGCAAGATTGCAACATTTAGATCTCTTCTTCTCTGCTTTGCTTGATTAGTGAATGTTTCCTCAACAGTGTGTTTTTCTGCCATTTCAGGTAATGATATGGAAGCCAATGTTTTGTCAGCATCCAGCCCTCAGCAAGCTCTGAAAACATATAAATGTTTCCACCAATCCAAATGTTTATTAGGAGTCAACTGGACATACTTTTGTTCTAGATATTGTACGAATGTCACGATCACAGGTACAGATCAGAACCCAATAGCACGACACAGATACAGCCAGTGTTTAGCAATGTTTAGTTTATTCAGGTCAGGGACAGGCAGGGTCAAAACCAGGAAATCCAGCAGTAAGGCAAACAAATCCGAAAAGGGGCAGGTAGAACAGGGCTCAGAACCAGGTGATCCTTCAGACAGGCAACCAAATCCAAAAAGGGGGTAGGCAGGAACTCGAGATCCGAGTACAAGCAGGCAGGGGTCAAAACCGGGCAGGACAAGAATCTAAGCTAGAGAATAACAAACACTGGAGAGCTTGGCAGAAAAGACAAGACAATCTGGCAAAGGACAAGTGATAGTGAGGTGGTATAAATACTGTGGAGTAATGAGGGAATGAGTAACAGGTGAGGGGAAGGGCTGGGGAGACCAGGTGAGGAAGTGAGCTGATTACAAGGGCCTGGAGGAAGGCGGGATCTGAAATGACAGGAGAGTTAAGATGAGCTAAACCAAACAAACAACAATAAATGCGTCTAACTTGTGACAAAGAAGCATATTTGAGAGAAGGAGGAAAAGATTAATGATGATGAATCCAGCCATAAGCTATGAGGACTGGAAGCAAGAGCACATAGCTAGCCGAGTTATTTTCAAAACACAGCGGTTTCCTGGAGTGTCTGTCAGTTGCCTGTAAGACTCCAAGAAAATTGACCAGAACTAAGTCAAATCACAACCTCATCATTGCTTCAAATCATTATTTCAAATGGAATAACCAGGATATAGGGTGCTGATTGGAAGATTTATTTTGTACATTTGGCCAGGCTAAAAAAATGTCAAATGCTTCAGTCTTTATGTAAAGTTAAGCTTATCACCTCTTGTCTCTATCTCCATAATACAAATATGAAGAGTGGTACCAATATTCTGATCCAACTCTGAGAAGAAAGAGGGTATGCCTATTTCCCAAATTGTGGAACTACTGTTATGCATTTTTTACACGTTTCATATTGAATTCAAATGTGTTTAAGTGCTTATTAATTCAATGAGTTAGAGGCGGCCCTGATTATAGACTCTATATGTTACCTTTGGAAAATAATTGTATCTTCCATCGTTCTCTTCCTCATTTAACCTCAAATACTGGTCAAAGGGATTGTCATTTCAAAACCAAAAACATCTTATATCCCAGAGTCAAATCTCAGCCCAATTGTAGGTGTCACACGGGCCAACTTTTTCCTCATTTTATAAAATCGTTTTTAATGATAGATAAGATAGAGTTCTACTGAAAAAGAAGCATGTTTGATAACATCTATGTATTAAGAAATGAAGTAAGTTTAACACAAATATTGTTGGAATCGGCAGTATACTCTACTCTACTCAGCAGTACACACAGGCCGTGTGTACTGCTGAGTAGAGTCCTTCTATCCAAAGTACCCTGCCAATAGCTGACCCATATCATTAAGGTGGTACCGGGAGGAAGAGCATTCTCCAGAGATCACAAACCCTCTCTGAAGCTGCCTGGAGGGTCGGCCATCCAACTCCACTAACAGGGTGCTGAGAAGACCTTTCTAAGATTTTAAAAGAGAGCCCCCTTTACTCTGCACTCACGCATGTACACGCACACACACATACTCCATATCCATGATGAAAGCTTTTTTGGGGGGAATGTTTCATCTTAGTGTGCCTTCAGTGAGATAGGAAGAACAGGAGTACAAGTTTGAAGAGATATTTAGTGTGAGGTCTCTGTGAAGTGTGTGTGTGTGTGTGTGTGTGTGTGTGTGTGTGTGTGTGTGTGTGTGTGTGTGTGTGTGTGTGTGTGTGTGTGTGTGTGTGTGTGTGTGTGTGTGTGTGTGTGTGTGTGTGTGTGTGTGTGTGTGTGTGTGTGTGTGTGTGTGTGTGTGTGTGTGTCAGTACTTAAAATGTGAAGTGTTTGTAGTGTGCTGGTGTGTGTCCTCATGCACGCGACTGCCTGGCGGCCCCGAGCTAGCTCCTCACCAAAGTATGAGTTTCACACGCATTTCATTTCCTGCAGTCAGCATCAATTCAAAACCTCCAAGGAATTAACTCTATCTAACTGCTTGTCGTTTTCTCCTGTCGCTCCAGGTGCACCTGCACAAAAAAAAACACACGAACACACCACACACACACACATTTTCTTTTAAAGGTTTTCAGCCTCCCCAGTCAGTGCAGACTGCAAACTGAAAACTTAAGTTAGTGATGGATGGTGTGCTCCACTGCCACACAACGCTATACTATTAATGCATTATTGATTAATGTCTGTCACAGCCTCCCACTATATCGGTAACTAAACATGTTGCTGCCCAGCACCTCATCTTAATGCTATCATTAGCAACTGACACTAATTAGCCCCTTAAGGCTATCATTGGTGTGGTGTTCAAAATAGTTCCACCTATGTAAGATTTTGAAGGCTGGTGTTAGTATTTGCAAATGAAAGCTGCTGAAACAGCTGAAAATACTGCTTATATTTTGATTCTGTGTTTTTCTTTAACTACAGTAATGCAGTATTTTTTTTAAAAGGACCATTTAGTATGGCTATGACAGTTGGATGGTCTCTGACAAACAATAAAATCTTTTAAAGGTACTGAAAAGATACTGACTCTCAGAACTATTTTCCTATAACACTGCAAGCTGTCCTTACCTAATCCTTATGGCCGCTGTTATGACTGTCGCCTTCCTGGTCCTCTTAACTGTGTTAAGCAAATGAGCTGTGCGGTTGCCCTGACATCATTGGCTGCCATCTCCTGGTCCGCCCCCTGAAGATTTCTGCTGAATATAACATCTCACGCAACATACCTGAAGCATCCTTCACCTACAGCAGCCAACCCCAATTAGCGGCCCACGGGCCAGATCCGGCCCGCGAGAGGCAAATGCATGGCCCGCGCTGATCTACTGGCATTCACTTGTTATAACATAAAAACATAAAATCAAATGTCCGCGGTTTCGCTTTATTTTGACCTCCGTCGACACTCGTAAACCTGACCCATGACCTTATCGCGTGCATATGCAAGACGTGCTTCGCGCGCTTGACTTACTCGTCACCACCTGGAATAGCGGCAAACACACATAAACAATAGCTCGCCAGCTAGCCGCCTGTCATCCCAGCCCAGCGATTGATCAACATAACACTAACGGGCCGTGGATAACTCAAACCCAGGATGGAATTCGCTAAGAAGAGGAAGGTAGACCAGGAGAACCGTCAGTTCAAAACTGACTGGACTGAGAAGTATTGTTTTTTTTTACCGGACCACGTCAATGCTAAACCGACTTGTTTGATTTGCATGCAGAATGTAGCTGTAATCAAATCAGACAACCTGATATTATTAACCTGAACCTCTATTCATGCTGCCAGTTTTAATGCTAACTATCCAGAGAAATCCGACCAGCGCACACAAAATATAGCAGGTTTGCTTGCATCATACAAGCACTCTGTTTCCACAATGTTGAAAACAACATCGGCACAAGAGAGCGCATCAGCTGCCTCATTGCACGTCTCTTGGACGCTTGATAGAGCCAAGAAGCCGTTTGCTGATGCTGAGTTAATTAAACGGTTTGCGATAGACTTGGCTCGTGAAGTTTTAAATCATGATGAAAAACAACAAAAAAAGGTTGTTGAGCTATTAAAGCAGGGGCCGCTGTCGGCTAACACGGCAACCAGAAGAGTAGAGGTTTTAGCGGAGGAGTGTTTTTCCAGTCTACTCACGGATTTGAAGAAAACAGAGGCTACAGTATATCCTTAGCCATAGACTCCTCCTGTGACCGAACCGACATGGAACAGCTGTCTGTGTTCGTACGATTTTTTGATGGGAAGATATTCCGGGAAGAGCTGCTGTGTTTGCTCACTCTGCCCGGGCACACGACCGGGGAAATAATCTTCCACGAGCTGACACAGTTCTTCGAAAAGAATGGTTTGAATGTGAGTCAAATCGTCTCTGTTGTAACCGACGGGGCTCCGTCGATGGCTGGAAAGCACAAAGGCTTGGTAAGCAGGCTTTCCGCCGTTAACCCGGCGCTTCTGACATTTCACTGCATCATTCACAAATCAGTGTTGTGCGCAAAACTGTGTGGAAAAATGAAAGAAACAATGGATACTGTGACGAGACTGGTTAACTTTGTGCGTAAGAGCTCTAGTCTGCAGCATCACCTTTTTAGATCGTTGCTAGAGGAAATGTCATCTGAACACAAGGATCTCTTACTACACAACGATGTTCGCTGGCTGAGCAAGGGCCGTATGTTGGAGAGGGTGTGCGACCTGCGTGATGAACTGGTGTCGTTCTTATCAAGCCTGCAGAGCCAAAAAGCCCATGAGTCTTTGAGCTTTTTAACTGACACCAAGGTGATAGCAGATGTTCATTTTTTGTGTGACATCATGTCTCATCTAAATCACCTTAACCTGCAGCTGCAAGGCAAGAATCACACTGTTGCTGAGATGTAGGAGGCGGCTGAAGCTTTTCGGTCAAAGCTGCACCTTTTGGAGAGAGATATTCATGGGAGGAAGCTGCGCTTTCCACGTCTGCGTGAGCACTGCGAGAAGAATGAAATGCCGGCAGATCCAGTAATGAAGGATTTTGTGTCAAAACTGGCAGAAAACTTCAAGGAGCGATTTGAAAGCTCCCCTAAAATCTCACGTGACATCCTCCTCTTCCTCAGACAGCCGTTCTCTGTGTCAGCAGACGGGCAGTGGACTGGAGAGGCCAAAAGGCTGGTGCCTTCCATAGAAGAGGGAGCTCTTCAGATGGAGGTCTGAGAGATGGGAAGCTCTGAGTTGCTGAAAGCTCAACACAAGGATGCACCAGTGTGTGACTTTTGGATCAACGTGGTTCCCCAAGCTCGTCTCAAAAACACCAGAGCTATTGCTATGTTCCTACTCACAATGTTCCCCTCAACATATATCTGCGAATCAGGATTTTCTTCAATGAATGCTATCAAAAGCCAGGACAGGAACAGACTCTCCAGTGCACATCTTGGACAGTGCCTCAGGAATGCCACAACAGAATACAAGCCCAACATCAGAAAGGTTGCCTCATCCCACCGCTCTCACTTCTCTCACTGATTGGTGAGTGAACAACATCAATTTATTTTTTGCAATTTGTCAATTCTATTGTGGTATAATAATTATTAAGACAAAAATAACCATTTTATAGTTATATTTTATATGTACATTAATTTCCTAAATAAAATGCTACGCAGCGTAATTAAAAACAAATTATTAATATGATAGAGAAAAAACCTTGGATAATGCAGGGCTTTTAACAACAGCCCACAAACTGGTTAAATTGAATACAACATTAAAATAATATATTAAAAATAAAGTTTAAAAAACCCAATACTATTTGTTATTTACAGCCTGATATTATTTGGTACACATATTTAAAAATGTTAAAACTAATAATGTGGTGTATTTTGGTACGACATTATAAAAGTAACTAACTGAAACTCTCTCTCTGTCTTCCTGTCTTTCCCAGTGAGTGTGTGTGTGTGTGTGTGTGTGTGTGTGTGTGTGTGTGTGTGTGTGTGTGTGTGTGTGTGTGTGTGTGTGTGTGTGTGTGTGTGTGTGTGTGTGTGTGTGTTACAGTGTTTGCTGAATTGGATGTGGACCTGTCTGACTATTTCATCAGAGTTCACTCTGTTGTTTTTTATTTTTGTTTTATTGTTATGCCCCATCAGACCACAGCAAAATCACTTGTATTTGTTAAAGCATTTATTTATTATTATTGTTAATAAATGTTTGATTTCGGTCTAATTTTGTTTCAAGGATGCAGTTTTCCTTTACTCTCAACACAGGGTTTGTTTAATTACTACTGCCACTACTACAACAATTATAATAGAGGTAACATCTGCACATAGTGTAAAACAACTTTTAGTGACACATAACATTTTGGCCCTTAGCTTGTCATGCTTGAAAAAAATTGGCCCTTTGGTAAATATAATTGGGGAACCCTGACCTACAGTGTCTCAACTGAAAGAGGACCACAAACACACAAAAAATACAACACCATTTTAAGATTTGGGGATATTTATCTCCCATTCTTTCACTTTTTCAACACCAAACATGTCGTTAATGTCTCTGTTTAGTGAACTACAGCAATCTGAAAGCCTGTACATTATTCAGATCACACTTTATCAGTAGAAACATGCAGGAAATGACTTTTTTAATGCAGTCATTTCTGATTTATGGCACAACAAAGATATTTCGCTCTGTGCAAACCTGACTCTAATATGTCATCAACATAAAACATGAATATGAACCAATGTTCACACAAGAGTTCTACATCCTGACACATCCTTCATCTACACTGTCTCAACTGAAAGAGAAACAGAAACACATTAAAAATATAATAAAATGTGGAGATTTTGGGATATTTATCTCCCATTCTTTTACTTTTCGGGCATTTTACAGACCAGACATGTCGTTGATGTCACTATTTACCAAACTACCACTTTTTCTGAAAAATGCATAAAATGATGCAATATATGTTAAATACATGGTTTATACATGTAATTACAGGAGTTCAATTTCTTCTGATTACCTAATTTGGGCGTGCACATTTGCCGCACGCAAACCTACCTCTTTTGGATTTGGAAATGTTGGCATGTATGCAATCATGTTGCGCGCACTATCCGTGCTGACTTTTCATACAATGTCCCACTGTCTGGCTACCTGCATAAAGTCAAGTGCTCAGCGCAGTTGTCGGCGAAATGTCGCTCCTCTGTTTTAATTGAAACAGCTCCTTATATCCGGATGCTAACGACAACAATACACGTAAGGTGTGCCCGTTCTCTCTCTCTCTCTCTCTCGCTCGCGCCACACATACACACACCCTCCCGGTCCTCCCGATGGCCAGTCGGTGCCTGCCGGTGAGCGTGGAAGTGTGGTCTGCCGCAAGCGGACGGCAGGAGTGGGGCTGTCAGCATCAGCTTGTAGATGGTATTTTAAACTTGATGCGCTCTGAAACTACGGGGCGGCCGAGGACAAAAGATACACATATGCGTTAATCGCGTTAAAATAATTAGTGGCGTTATTTTGTTGTTGTTGCGTTAATGCGTTATTAAGGCGTTAACTTGACAGCCCTAATAGATATATAAATACTTTATTGATCCCAATTTGGGAAATTATTTTGTAACGGAAGAAGCATCAGTTAGTTCAGACATAAAATAAAAAATAGGCTACTTAAAAAGTGGAACAGAGAATTAACAACTACAAAATTAAATAAAAAATTAAATGAAAAATATAAACAATATAAACAGTATAACAATTCTGGATAGTCAAAATGTTCTAAAAAAGTCAAAAATACTGCAGTTAGTAACAGGAATATATGTTTACACTACAGGAGCATAGACATACTTGTATATACATGGGATAATGTACATTGTACTATGTAGTATAATGTTCTCTGTATATCCCCTGATATACAGAGAATTGCCGATTGTTCATGGTTACTAGGAAGGAAAAACTCAAACTATGGAGCAGTGAGTTATCTGCCAGTCAAAGGTGAGGTGAGGTGAAGAATATACGTAAAAAACAATATAACTTTAAAATGTATGCACGCAATTACAGAAAACAATTTATCATAAAGTGCCTGAGGAAAGGGGTTTATTTAGAGATGGTGGCTGACAGAAATATGAACATGTGTGCTTTTCAATCATTCCGTTTTGAGAAAATCATTGTAAATGAACTTTAATATGTTTAACCTTTTGTAGAGGTTATATTTGTGTGCCGATGTTTTCCTGTGGTAAAGTTTTTGTTTTGTACTTTTATTTTGATAGTTATAATATCCAGACTTTTATTTTGAAGGGACTTTTGCCAGAAATGAGAACGATTTAATTAATATGTGTATTGATATTATGTGGTGTTATTTCGTAGTTTTGCAGAGTTTTGAGTTCACGCTTTTGTATTAGTAAAACTGCTATATAAGGAATGGAGATGTTTTATCGGTGGCTAATTATTGTGTTTTCTTAATTTTCTTAGCTCTTACGTTGGTACTTGACAATTAATGTATACATGCAAGTGTGTACAATAAAAGGATACCATCAGTTTGAGAGTTAGACCATTATTCAGCTGGGGACGCTACAGTAAGAGCTTCACCTCATCAATCCCACCACGCTCATGACCAAGGATGACTGCAGAGGGACTTGATGTGATGGTCTAAAGTTGTGACACCCACTCACGAAATGGCATCAGACAACTCATCTTTAGACGATGGGGACAAGGACCAGACAATGGATGCTTATAAGGACAGCGAAGAGGAGGAACTTCGCCGCTCTACTCGTCTAAAGACCCCCACGGAGAAGATGCTTGCATTTCAGAGAGAGGAAGCTCACAAAAAGGAGAAAAGGTTCATTCATATTTATGAACAATGGAAGGTTCAAGCACGTCGTGCCAGACATCAGTTAAAGTCAGACATTATTGAGAGCCAGATTGCAGCTATAATAGACACACTAGAGCAAGAAAACGAAAATGTGACTAGAGTGTATATGGAAATAAGAGATTGTCTACCTCCATCCAATGAGACAAGACGTCGTATTGATGCCTGTGAAGCAGTCACTAAAGACATTGTTAAAATAGCATATGAAAGGATAACAGGCATTGATGGAGATTTTGACAGCGAAGCAGTTAGGCAACGTCTTCGTGAGCTGCTTAACAAAGACTATGCTTGCTCTATCTACGGTTCCACAGCCACACCCTCAAGTCCAAGCTCCAACTCCAGCCATCACTCTGTGTGCTCCATCGTAGCAGCCAAAAGGGCAGACGCTGCAGCAGAGTTAGCAGCGAAGGAAGCAGAGTATGAATTGCTGTTGGAAGAGGAAAAACTAAAGGAAAGGATTCAACTCCTAGAAGAGCAACAAAGGAGAGAACTTGAAGCTCAGAGACGTGAGTTGGAAAGATTGAAGGCAGAAAAGAATATAAGAGCTGCACGAGCTAGACTTGTAACCTATGACCAGGAAGTAATGCAGGAACGTGTCTATTCTTCTGATATCGACCCTAGAGAACAACGTGTATTTCCACAGCAATATGTGAATACAGCTGTCATCCAGCAGCTCACTAATGTTGCAGTGACAACATCAACTCCACAGACAGATGTGACTTACTTGGCTCAAGCAGTCCAGGATAGCATTTCTTTGAACAGGCTCCCAATACCAGAGCCACCTGTATTCACTGGTGACCCGATCCATTTCATTGAGTGGAAGGCTTCATTCACATCACTCATAGACAAAAGGAACATTTCTTCAGCTGACAAACTGCACTATCTGAGAAAGTATGTAGGAGGTCCAGCCCGAAGAATACTTGCTGGCATCTTCTTCAGAAGTGATGAGGAAGCCTATAAGGATGCATGGAGCCGTCTCAACCAAAGGTATGGTCAGCCCTTTATTATACAGAGAGCATTCAGAGGAAAACTGTCAAACTTGCCAAAAATACACACAAAGGATGCTGATGGATTACGGACATTTGCTGATGTCCTAAACTCATGTCAGGAAGCCATGCCCTATGTTAAAGGTCTGGACATTTTGAATGACTGCGAGGAAAATCAGAAACTGATTCGAAAGCTACCTGACTGGACAGCATCACAGTGGAACAGAAAGGTTACTCAAGTCATGAGAAGCGAACAAGAATTTCCAAACTTCCAGCAGTTTGTTGATTTCATGTTAATGGAAGCAGAGATTGCCTGTAATTCTATTACTTTATTCCGTGCTCTCCACTCAGCAGAGTCGAACTCAGTGAAACATCATCTGAAAGGAGGGAGAAGTAAAAGTAGTGTTCTCCACACACAGACAGCCACAGAGACTGAAATGAAAGGACAGGCAAAAACAAGTTTAAGGCCTCTATGTATGCTATGTCAACACAGTAACCATGGTCTGCACTATTGTCCTGAGTTCAAAAATAAATCTCTGCACGAACGAAGGAAATATGTGATGGAAAATAAACTGTGCTATGGCTGTCTAAAGCCAGGCCATAATGCAAGGGACGGTCGTCACAGACACTCATGTGACAACTGCAAAGGAAAACATCCTACATCTCTCCATGATGACAGCTACACTACAGCAAAAACATCATAAGTCCTGAGTCAGAGCAGCACAGATGAAGCAGCAACCACACTGACTCTTAATGTGAATTCTGAGGAGCCATCTGAGAACGCTTCAATGATTGTGGCAGTGTGGGTTTCTTCTGTCAGCAATCCAGGTATGGAAAGGCTTGTGTATGCGTTGCTCGACACTCAAAGTGATACGTTCTTCATTGAAAAGGCAGTAAGAAACAGCTTGCAAACAGAGACACATCCTGTGAGGCTGAAGCTCACAACGATGATTGGAAAGGATGCATTGGTGCACAGTGAAAGGGTCCAAGGTCTCAGAGTGAGAGGTTTTAACCCCACAATCATCATCAATCTCCCTCCAACCTACACTAAGGATTGCATACCAGTGAATCGAAAACACATTCCTACCTGTGAAACAGCAAGGCACTGGAATCATCTCTGCATAATAGAAGATGAAATCCCACGACAGCTAGATAGTGAAGTTGGCCTTTTGATAGGCTATAATTGCTCAAGAGCACTGGCACCACGGCAAGTAATCCTGGGAAGAGATAGTGAACCCTATGCAGTTCGCACAGATCTAGGATGGAGTATTGTGGGATACACATCATCACAGAATGAGTCACCAAGTTTCAAAAATATGTGCCACAGAGTTGCTGTCAAGGAGCTACCTCCAGTGACTCCAGCAGATGCATTACGGGTATTGGAATCTGACTTTCAGGATGCCAATAAAAATGGAAAGACTGTCTCAAACCGGATACAGAAAATACATCTGAGTACAACTCCTCAGCAGTGGAGATACGTCTCTACTAACGATAACCCTGCTGACCTTGCATCTAGAGGTTCAAGGGCAAATGAGATTATCACGTCCAGCTGGCTCACAGGACCTCCGTTTCTTTTGAAGAAGGACATACCACCAGCTGTAGATGTCATCACAGAAATGCAGATTGGAGATCCTGAAATCAAAAAGATTCAGACACTAAACACACAAACAGTGGAACAAGTGAGTCTTTCAGACAGATTGTCAAAGTTGTATTCATGGTCAAAGGCAACTCAAGCTGTTACTCGTCTCATCCGTTGTGCTAGAAGAGATAAGTCAACGAATCACAGCACAGTACAAGAACGAGAGGATGCACAGCATATCATCATAAAGGATTTACAGAGAGAAATATATCCAGAAGAGATAAAGTTGCTCAGTAAGAAAACTCAGCTTCCTCGACAGAGTAAACTGTACAAGATGGATATCTTTCTGGATCAAGACGGACTGCTCAAGGTGGGAGGAAGGCTGAAAAATGCATCTCTCCTTGACTCACTGAAACATCCAGTGATAATCCCAAAGGACCATCCCATTACCAGGACAATAATAGCTCATTATCATGAGAAGGTACAACATCAAGGTAAAGGCATGACTATTAATGAGATAAGATCACATGGATACTGGATTCAAGGAATCAACAGAGTTGTGGCAACCTACCTGCATCAGTGTGTTACATGCAGAAAACTCAGGAGGTTCCCAGAAGAACAACGTATGGCAGATCTGCCGTCCGAGCGTGTGGATCCATCACCACCATTCACTTATTGTGGCATGGACTGTTTCGGTCCATTTCTCACCAAGCAAGCGTGCAAGGTGCAAAAGAGATACGGCCTACTCTTCACTGCACAACCATATCCTTTACAGTATGAACACTTATTCATGGACATTCTAATGGAATAAGAGTTGAGGTTAAAGGTCAAATCGAGTTCAGAAATTATTCGTGCTTTATCTATAAAGTTAACAAATTCACTCATAATTTGGTGGGAGTGTAAATGACCTTTAATATGTTTAACCTTTTGTAGAGGTGGTTATATTTGTGTGCCGATGTTTTCCTGTGGTAAAGTTTTAGTTTTGTACTTTTATTTTGATAGTTATAAGATCCGGGCTTTTATTTTGAAGGGACTTTTGCCAGAAGTGAATAGAGAACGAAGGATTGTAAACACGTGTAATGATGGATGAATGACGGAGAAATTAACTTCAGATAATTAGTTACGTTTTTTAGCACCTGGCTGATAGGGGCACAAGGTTTGTTATTACTTTAATTAATATGTGTATTGATATTATGTGGTGTTATTTCATAGTTTTGCAGAGTTTTGAGTTCACGCTTTTGTATTAGCAAAAATGCTATATAAGGAATGGAGATGTTTTATCTGTGAGATGGTGGCTAATTATTGTGTTTTCTTTCTTTTCTTAGCTCTTACGTTGGTACTTGACAATTAATGTATGCATGCAAGTGTTTACAATAAAAGGATACCATCAGTTTGAGAGTTAGACCATTATTCAGCTGGGGACGCTACAATCATTCTAAATTTGTGGACCTAAAAAATCCAGTCGTCCAGCCAATGTAGCTATTGTAGAATACCTCATTAACACAATCTGATCAGTAAGTTCACCATTATAACAGGAACCTCTGGGGGTCTTTGAGGTCTTAAACCACTGACTTAACAAAAATGTCACCGGTAACACCTATGTTGGACAAGGATGGACTCCCTAATGGGTCCACAGGGCACAACCACTGTCAGCCTCTGTGTGATGTGATGCTGTTGATTTCAAAATGAAAAGGCTAAAAATACTTTGGAAATATAGAAGGATTAGCAAAAACCTTTACTTTGATGTGGTCAACAAATAATCTGTTGAAAGGAGTGCTGTTTTCCTCAGTTCATTAAATAAAAGTGAATATTCAGAATCTACTGAAACACATATCTCATTTGCTTTAAATGTGAGCAATGGATAAATACAATTTTTTAGGAGGAAGATTGAGAAAAAGGGGATAACGAGGGGTTACGTATTGTAACCTTACTTATATAAGCACAGGGGGAGCCCTCTACTGGACTCTATGGGTACTACTCTCAACCATGCTATGCGAGCATTCACCTACTGAGATACATAAACGTAGCCGGCCAATGGGGGCGAGCCTACCTGAATGCGTGCGCAGGCCCACAGTATATAAGGCGGCCTCGCCTCCTGACTGTCAACCTACACCCTCTTCAGCGAGCAGCATTGGAAAGACAGGGCCCCCAGGTAGAGGGCTCCGTCTGTGCTTATATAACTAGGGTTACAATACCTAACCCCCCGTTATATCTTACACAGGCTCCGCCCTCTACTGGACTCTATGGGTACACCCTGATGGATAAACACTCTGTCGTTCAACAACATCGACCCATCACACTGGCCCTGACCGGCCTTTGGTTAACAGCCACTGCACAGCAACTTCCTCTCATCCGATTGAGATCGTGGAGATGTCGGGCCGTAGTTTACTTGGCACACTCACACACTTGCCTCATGTGGAGTGTGCATGGACGATAGTGGGGAAGGCTCTCCCCGCCTGCCCCGAGGGTCCCTAAGGAGCATGGGAAAACATAAGTGCATTATGTCCAGGGGGGGTACCTACTGGTATCAGATACCTACTGACCCAAAGCCCCCCCCTCCCCCTCACCAGTCCTGTGTTGCCCCAGCAAGCACAGACGATGAGAAGGAGCCAGACATGTCCAAGAGATAAAACCTTATGAAGGGGCCTGGCGTAGATATACCACGTGAAGAGTGTGCATGGACCCCAATGGGGAAGGCTCTCTCCGCCTGTCAATAGGCATGTGAAATGAGCCATCCTCTCAGGCATTTCTTGGACAGAGTTTTACCGGCCACAGCATCCCCAAAGCACACAAACAGCTGTTCAGTGTGCCTAATGGAAACCGTGCGCCCTACATAACATGCCAGCACACGCACCGGGAAGAGGAGGTGCAATTTAGCCTCCCTGTCCCCAATATGGGGTGGAAGACTAAAGCCGTCTAACTGTATAGCCCTCGACCTGAACGAACTCCTTAGGTTCCTGGGGACAAAGAAGGGGTTTGGTCTGAGGTCTTAAATGGTTCTGTGACCAGAGCCTCGAGCACCAACGGCAGATCCCATTGCGGGATGGAGACATGCACCACTTGGCGCTGTCTCCTGACCCCCTGCAAAAAACGCGCCATAAG
This sequence comes from Notothenia rossii, assembly GCF_949606895.1. Taxonomy (NCBI): domain Eukaryota; kingdom Metazoa; phylum Chordata; class Actinopteri; order Perciformes; family Nototheniidae; genus Notothenia; species Notothenia rossii. The sequence goes on along the minus strand of NC_136911.1, from coordinate 11,023,387 downwards.
CGGTTGACTAAAGGCTGACCTGCCGCCAAATCCCTCATGGCAGGACGAGATGGCTGCTGCATACACCTTAATTGTGGAATGAGCAAGCCCCCTGTGCACCAGTATCTGTAAATAGGATAGAATAGAGCCCAATGTACATGATAGAGAATCTAGACTCCTTTCTTCACACCACCGCTGGAATCCCAACCACTTCGTCCTGTAACAGGCTGTGGTGGATCCTGCTCTTGCTGCCTGGATAGTCTGAATAACCTTGTCAGACAGTCTCCGTCTCAGCCTGTCCCTCTCAGGAGCCAAGCCTTCCGTAGACACGGGGGCTCCCAGGAGATCGTCACAGTCTTTCTTTTAGAAAGTGCCATGCGGCATGATCACACGGCAAGCAGCTGCGGCCACACCGTAGACCAAGCTTTTCATTTACCTCAGGATCAACCCTACCTCCTCTGCAGCCCTGCCTTCACCCACACTCACTGCCTGCCTGGAGGAGATACAGGTGTGGATGAAGCAAAACTTCCTGAAACTCAACAGCTCCAAGACCGAAGCCATTATAGTTGGCACCCCAAACCAGGTTCGGTCATCCACCATCACCACCATCACCTTCTCCGGCCAGGACATTACCCTCTCCTCAATAGTCACCAACCTGGGTGTGAAAATGGACGCCCATCTGACCTTTGAGGCCCACATTAAACAGCTGTGCAAGAACTCCTTGTATCACCTGAGGAACATCGCTAAACTCCACCCCACACTCACTCTGTCTGATGCCGAAAAGCTGGTCCACGCCTTTGTCTCCTCCAGGCTGGACTACTGCAATGCACTCCTCATCGGGATCCCTAACAAAAGCATCCAGAAGCTCCAATACATTCAGAACAGCGCTGCTAGGATCCTGATGAGGGTGCGCAAATATGATCACAACACCCCCACCCTTAAAGCACTACACTGGCTCCCCGTGGAACTGAGGATCGAATTCAAGGTCTCCGTCCTCACCCACCAGTGTGTCCATGGAACTGCCCCTCCCTACCTCAAGGAACTCCTCATCCCCCATACCTCCTTGCGGACCACCCGCTCCAGCAACTCCAACTTCCTCAAACCCCCCAGGACTAAGCACCGTACTATGGGAGACCGGGCCTTCTGGTCGGCTGCTCCCAGTCTGTGGAATGCTCTCCCCGACCACATGAGAGCACCACAGACCGTGGAGGCTTTTAAAAAAGGCCTCAAAACCCATCTTTTCAATAGAGCCTTTGTCTAGACCTTTTTACCACCCTTTTATTTTATTTCTATTGTTTGTTTTTTATTAATTCTACCGTGTTGTGTAATGTTTATTTATGCTGATCAGCAGATGGGCTGCCACGCTCCGCCGCCATGGTCATCACCAGGGGGAAGTACAGACCTGGGCGGTGGACTTCCATGGACACCGGACCCGGAAGTGCCCGACAACGAGAAGTCCTCTTCATCCTCCCCCCGGCAAACGGAGCCATCCGCCCCGCTCGAATGGCGAACGTGAATGGCACCGCTTTTGCCATATCCTGGTCCCCCAAACACTCGAAGCAGAGGTGGTGGGGATCGGCGCCCGCTATTAAGCCAGGGCACGAAGGACAGGCCCGGGTCTCTAGAAGTGGCGACTCCATTAAGGTATGATAACTTCTTTATTCGTCTTTCAAACGTTTTACTTTCTCTGTGTTGTCCTGCTCACTGAAGAGAAAAGATTGACAGTCAGGAGGCGTGGTCGCCTTATATACTGTGGGCCTGCGCGCGCATTCAGGTAGGCTCGCCCCGATTGGCCGGCTACGTTTATGTATCTCAGTAGGTGAATGCTCGCATAGCATGGTTGAAAGTAGTACCCATAGAGTCCAGTAGAGGGCGGAGCCTGTGTAAGATATAACCTGAGCCATATGAATCCATCCTTTGGGCAAAATAATTATCTGAACCAAACTATATGGGGATCCATTCTTCAGATGTCAACACTTTTTATTAAAAGCAAGACAAATGCCAGGAGTAAAGGTCAGGGGATAGTCCGTAAAGTTCATCTCTTGGTGACATTAAATGTTGAAATTCCATGGCAATCCATCAAGTAGTTGTTGAGATATTTCAATGTGGACAAAAGTTGTGATCTGCCAGACAGACATTATAATCCATAGTCTTGCCACAAGCAGGCCTGGAAAAAAACACAAAGTTTTCCTCAACAAAAATAGTTTCTTTCACTGAAACATTTCTAGAACTAAGCCAGTATTGGGTTGAACTGTATTCCTACCGATAACATTTGATAATTTTTCAAATAAACTAAACCAATTAAAGTAACTGTGAGCTAAAGCCAAAAAAACATGTTGTCTGCCTCTTCAACAGACTGCAAACTTACATTTGTGAAATACTTCTCACTTTTGCCTGAGGACAGGATGGACGGCTAAATCAGATTTGAAATAAATGTAACGGGTTGTTGCCTCCACTCGCTCAACACTTGTAAACAACAAATTCAAATCTATAGGACCCCTTGAAATCCTGTACCCCACTCTGGGAGCTTCTGATAGGAAACATCAACAACTGTGTCTTGGTGGCATGCACAGAACAAACAAAATCTCCTGCTAGTGCCACAAACACACCACCATGTTTGATTTGTTTCTTCAGGAGAGGGGATGAATCAACTGGTTTGAACACGGCGGTGTTGGTCCAAGAGATTTCCCTCTTGTCCTGTTCTACTTCCAGCTCACAGTATGTGTTCATAATGGAAACTCAAGCTAAAATGTATTCTTTGTAATTGCACACTCAAACATTCAATGCTGATTCCAGCAAATGAAATGCCGTCACTGAGGCAGCAAATTCTCCAAAAAATTGAATTCCTTTAAAAATAAGCAAAAGCATGTTCTCGGTTGAACTTTGACTTGGGGCACTTTGCTCTTTTCAGCGCTTCTGATTGAACATCAATCTGTACAAATATTGAGAGGTGTTTTTATAATCATGCTGGCAGGTTCTTGAAAAATGTTAAACACAATGAACTAAACATTAACATGGCTTCTGATAAGCTCTACAAAAGAGTCCTTAACAAATGTGTTCACAACAAATGTTCATTTCCTATCATATTGCTAAATGAGAGATTAATCATTTTCATTGCTTGCTTTCAATGCTTAAAAAAAGAAAAAGCACATAGCAACAATAACCTATAAAATACATTTGCAATTTTATGTTGTACGTTTATTAACTCATAATTTAAAATTGCCATAAAATGTAAGATGATTGTTATTACTGCTTGAGTTCTGTCAATTCATAAGATTGATTTTTTTTCCATTCCTGTTTGCATGGCATTTTTACCCTAAGTCCACTTGATATGTTGTGCCACAGCTGTTGCATCTGGCATCAGAAGCAAAGTGTCTTCATTGGTCATACTTCAAATATTGTTGAGAGTAGTTTAAAGTGCCTTTTAGGCTTAGGGCTGCCCAAGAAAAACTGGTTGTAAACCTAGCAGAGCAGAGAAAAAGCCTTGAGTGTGCACAGAGATCATGTGGCTGGAGGGTATTGGTACAGTGGTTGAAATGTAAACAGATCTCCTCAAAAAACTGTAAACATTAAATATAAATTGGACATTGGAAATACTGTAGTGAAGATGTGAGGATAGATGTTTGCTGTAATCGTCCAAAGCACATGACACTGACATAATTGACAAGGTCTTCAATTTTCATGAATTTTAATGCAGGTCAAGAGTTAAACACATTTGCTGACCCTTAAAAATAGCTCTGAACCATACTATCTAAAAAAAAACAATACATATGTTGTTGGGAACACATACAAAATATACTATATCATGATATCACTCACTGTAAGAAATGCATTCAATTACATTTAAAAAATGAAGCAAGTTTGCTTTTGGCAATTTCTTGCATGCTGCGTGTCCATGGGAGTGCAAGTGGTCACAGTTCATTATGAGTCTAATGCTGTGGCTAGTTATTTCATTCACCACCTCATTCTGAAGTGATCAAAGCTGTCAGAGTTATGATGAAATTCTTTTTTACTGCACGGAATCTTTATGAAAATACCTTGAAATAAACAGCTTCGCTTCTCTGGGATATGGAAAAGCAAGACTTCAAAAGGAGTTTGATGCACTGAAGGTGAAAGCACTCCTAGCATTAAATAATACAGCTATAAAGATCAAAATGTAATGCATTGCCTTCTCATCAGCACTCATTTGTGATTTAATGCACTTCTAGGAATAAAAACAGCCTCATTTCAGAAAGGAGATCATGCCCACGTTGCTTTAAAGCAGGTTTAAACTATTTGTTTTGGTGGTAGAACAAAGGTAAGATATTCTGAGTCTATTTTAATTTCTACTTTGAAATAAATTAAGCTCATCAAATACGGGGTTTATTGATTCAGAACTTTTTGCTCTAAAGCAGTGTCTATTTGATCCAACATAAAGGAGTTATCTCCCCCGCACTTCCTTTGCTCACTTCTAAGAGGAAGTTTTACATGTTTATCAAACACATGAAACTGATCATCTCAACAGCTTCAGCCATGCTAATTCTGTAATCCCATTAGCAAACTCTTGTTTGTAGATTATGTGCACTCACTCTGGACTTTCAAGTCATGTTATTGAATGTACAGATAATTAAAAGAATAGAAACATGGCATCATCATCATTCTCATAATTAGATTTTTGGCCTCACTATTGTGTCCCTTTGAAAGAAATTGGGGTTGTTTAATTAATCAGAGAACACCATGCTATAGTGATATTTTTTCAGTTTTCTTTTCCCATTCAAAACCTTTAAATGGTGATGCAGTTAGAGGCATAGGTGAAGTTTTTCTTATTATATGGCGTCATTATCAAAGGCTAACTTAAAAAGGTACATAAATGCATTTTTTGGTCACTAAGGGGCAACAGAAAAAGAAAATTGTGAAGTCAAAGCCAAACATGGTTACTAACAGTTGCCTGCTTTCACGTTTACACTGAAACAACTGAAACGTTGACTTTAATTAAAGGTATTATGTTAACAAATGTCATATAACTGTATTTAGGTTAGTTAAAAGCAATAATATTAAGTTTAAAGTGGACCTATAATGCTATATTTGAATAATATATTGCAGGGCCATACCTATATAAAACATGTCTGAAGTTTTTTTTTCAAAATACCAAACAGATCATGCATTTTAGCCATGCCTCATTTTGCGCTATTTGCTGTATTCCAGCCCTGTCTTCACAAGGAATGATTATGTGGCAAATGAGCTGCAGCTGACCACGCCCCCCTGCAAAGGAGGGGGGCGAGGCACAAGCATCATGTTACCATGCCACGCAACCTCTCATTCCCCTGATAGGTGGAGAGTTGCCCATATAGGCGGAGCACCCCGTTTCTGAAGTCAGAACAATTTCAAATCTCTATCAGTCTGTATCAGATCCGTTGCAGCCCCGTTTTTTGAGATTTGGGTCTGGAAGGAAAGTGAGAGAGTTGTGTTTTCTGACACTTGGTGAGTTCCCTGACACAACGGGGACACATACAGTGGGGCAAAAAAGTATTTAGTCAGCCACCAATTGTGCAAGTTCTCCCACTTAAAAAGATGAGAGAGGCCTGTAATTTTCATCCTAGGTATACCTCAACTATGAGAGACAAAATGAGAAAAAACGTTTCTTGTGATCATTTTGACCCCACGGGGTGAGATATTGCGTGGAGCCCCAGATCGAGGGAGATTATCAGTGGTCTTGTATGTCTTCCATTTTCTAATAATTGCTCCCACAGTTGATTTCTTCACACCAAGCTGCTTACCTATTGCAGATTCAGTCTTCCCAGCCTGGTGCAGGTCTACAATTTTGTTTCTGGTGTCCTTTCACAGCTCTTTGGTCTTGGCCATAGTGGAGTTTGGAGTGTGACTGTTTGAGGTTGTGGACAGGTGTCTTTTATACTGATAACGAGTTCAAACAGTTACCATTAATACAGTTAACAAGTGGAGGACAGAGGAGGCTCTTAAAGAAGAAGTTACAGGTCTGTGAGAGCCAGAAATCTTGTTTGTTTGTAGGTGACCAAATACTTATTTTCCACCATAATTTGCAAATAAATTCTTTAAAAATCAGATAATGTGAATTTCTGGATTTTTTTCTCATTTTGTCTCTCATAGTTAAGGTATACCTAGGATGAAAATTAGAGGCCTCTCTCATCTTTTTAAGTGGGAGAACTTGCATAATTGGTGGCTGACTAAATACTTTTTTGCCCCACTGTATTCATGTATAAAAGACGTACAAAAGTGCATTTTGCATGATAGGTCCCCTTTAAGTAAAAAAATGTCAACTAACCTAATACAATAATGTGAAATGTGTTGACATAATACATTTAATAAAAGTCAATCTGTCAGTCTTTCAGTGTAGCAGCAATAGTGCAACATATGCATTATACTTTGCCTCAGGGGTTTTTGAAATTTGTACAGTATTGGACATCCTCTATCCTTAGACTCCCTGACAAGGTAAACAATCCCACAAAAAAATAGTAACATGGGGGAAAAATGAAAGCAACCAGGGAGAGCAACTAATACACTTTCCCTTTCCCATGGCAGACAATGTGAAATAAACTAGTGTGTACAGAAAAAACAATATAATACAATTACAACATAGAGACCATCTATGTGAGAACAATTATCATGTGAGCTAAAATTAAAATATGGATCGCAGAGGATGTGTAGCTGCTTCCATGTCTCGCGAACAATAAAAAACAATAATGTTAACTATAAATATTAAAACAGGAACAATAAAAAACTATAGCAACTATAACATCTATGAAATACGCCCTAAAATAAATATGAAAGCCAAGAACAATGAGAATTACAGTACAGCAACAGGCACATCAACAATTCATGATCCAGACCCAACCATTATGTGGCAACCCTCAAGATACCTGGTACTTTAACATCAAGAACACAACAGCTAAATAGAAGCTTAAACAGTTATAAGAAAAATAAATGTTTAAGTGCACTTTTCAAGATACTCGAGACACTTCGCATATACAGGGTAACATGTTTAAACCCATCATTAAGAACAACACACTTAAGCCGACACAATTAACAAAACCTGACATGAGTGAAAGCGATCCTTTCTTAGCTGAGGCTTGGCACGACCATTTGGGGAAACAAACAAGACGAACTGACACAGGACAGGGGAGAGACAGGACTATTTAAACATGAGGTGAGTGGGAACAGGTGGAAACAATCAGGGGCGGGGTAGACACTGATGATGGTGGGAAAAACACTCAAGGGGAGGAAGAAACAGGGCCTGAAATAAAAGACACAATATGTATTACACATTAAAAACAGCTCTTAAAAGGTGAGTTTTGATATGAGATTTGAACATGGACAGATTGATGCAGTCAGGGATGTGTTTTGAGAGAGAGTTCCAGAGTGAGGGGGTTGCTATGGAGAAATCTCTGTCCCCCCGGTGCTTTGTCCACCATGAGGGGGCCTGGTTATAGAATAATTTGTTAGTGTGGAGAAAGGACTTACAAATGTATGTTTTTTGTTGAACTGAGAGCCAGTGGAAGTTCTGAAGTTTATTTAGTATTTTGAATAATGTGCCAAAAAGGTTGCTGTTGCAGTAGATGATAATGGCATTGTGATGCCCCTGTGGGTTCATATGGAGAGGGTGCGGCTGTGCTGTGTCAAGCCTTGATTGCAGTAACTCAGGGCACCTGGGTCTGGTACCCTGCAGCTATTTAAAGCCTCTCTGCTCCTCTCTGTCTTCCCTACAGGCACCGGGTTTGGTTGACTATACGCTGTTGGTACTTCCGTTGCTTTACTTTGTGCACCTCAACACCCTCACACATACACTTCCATGCAACCCTCACCCTGCATTTGCCCTGCTGACACCACTGACGTCCACACCTCACGCTTTACTTATTGTTGCACTTCATTAATTTGGTTAATTTGAATTGTTTGCTTAAATAAACATATTTTATTAACCGTTGATATGGTGTGTCTCCTTCAGGGTTTCAGCAGCAGTAAAAGAGTGATGGGTAGAGATGAGCTGTTTTTAAGGTGGAAAGAGGTGGTTCTGGCGATCTGGTATTAATGAATAATGAACAAAATAAAGCTCTTAGGGCAAAAACCCATTTTTTTGTTGTCACATTTATTTTCAGAAGTATGCTAAATAAATTATTTTATTTCTGGCTCTGCACAGGTTTTTGCTTTTGCTGATTCCGTTTCAATCTGTTTCCACCACAACAGTCCCAGGGACATTTATTTTGGTAAAGGCACCCTTAGCTTTAAAGCATGCACCTACAATGTTCTTCAATATCAATACCAACATGCACGCACGCGCACACACACACAGAGATACACACACACACACTAACACAATGTGAATATCCATTCCCCTGTATGTGATTCAGAGGTATACAAGCATTTCAGATGTATTCAAAGAGGGAGAAGGCTGTTTGACAATGGCACACTGGAGAGCAGTGTGAAACAAATGAAATAAAAACAGTGAAAGGCATACATTCATTTCCCATTGTTACTTGCCTGGGTATATGCAACATATTGAGACACCTGCAGAGTCAATGCTGGAGGGTGGGGGGTCATGCATTATGGAATGGGACCTTGAAGCACAGTGTGATACATTTGAAAACACTACATCTAACAGCAGAGTATCAGGCAGGGGGCGTGAATACTGATGACAAGACCACTGGCAATGACATGCACAACAAGCTGCAGATGCCTTTACTTCCTAGACATCTGATACAACAACGACCCAAATACATTTAGCAAATGGTCCATTGTAATTTTAATGGCAAATATGCCTTTCTGTGAGTCAAAGATGCAATTATCCTTGTATAACTGAGGATGCTGACTTTCACAATTTCTCTCCATGCCAGATATGAAGGTATGTCCGACAGACCTTGCAGAGCTCATAATTTTCAGCTCTGCAAAGAAGATTCTCTTGGTCTTGTTTTGTTCCTGTGCATCACAGATCTTTTTTATATGTTATTGATTATTCAAGGGGCCCTATTGAATTCACTTCTATGTTCCTAATTGTTTTGTGTGCCTCTACTGTGACATGTTTACATGCTTCAATGTTCAAAACGCGCTTTATTTCTCTCATACTGCATCCCCTCTTTTCCCCCTCTCTCTGAAACGACGGTCTGCTCTGATTGGTTAGCTGGCCAGCTCTGTTGTGATTAGTCAACCGCTTGAATTCGGCTCCTTAGCATTTCATGTACAATGTGTTACATAGTGATGTCACTATGTTACAGGAAAACACAAAGGAGTCCATTCAGGCAGAGAGGGAGTGAGAGAAAGTCACTTTGGCTTCAACTATGGGATTTTAGCCTTCAGACAATTTACATGCAGCCTATATTACACACTACTTCAAAAAGCATACACACTGTAAAAGAGCCCCTTTAAATTCTGGCATGTTTGCAAAGATGATTGATTTTTAAGATAATAGGGTGTTCTGGTCTGTGTAAAATGGATCGTTTGATTTTGAAGAGTTAGGTTTTAGAATTCAATACTTTTAATACTAACCAAACATCAGTCCAGCCAGTGTTTTTGAAACTGTATTACAGAATTGTTCACAGAGAGTGGGTGCCTTTGAATACGTGAAATATGTGATGCTCTAATTCGGTTTATGAACATGTCCCCAGGGTACGACACTGTAAGAAATCAGAGAAAGGCAAAGCAATAGAGAAAGCATGTGAAACACAAGAGGAGACAAAGACATTCATGGCAGAATAAATAGCAGACATTTTGAGATAGGAGAGAGTGCAGGAACAGTAGAGTAGACAATAAATTGATTGTTCAATGAATTGAGGCAGATAGAAGAAAGAAACAAAAAATATGAAGACGTATACAATAGCACTGCAATATAGCAAACAACCTTAGCATGAACCTTTATCTTGTGTTCATATTTATGAAAATCAGTACGATTCCACTCAAATTATCACAGGGGCAGATAACTATGACAGGATTTCACAGTTGATTTGACACAAGAAAGGCTCATTCTTTCACTATAATTAACACAGCCATCCAAAGGGTCATTCTACAATGGAAACAATCTAGATGCTGGCTTCCTTTTGACAAAACAAAATCCAAATACAACATACAGACAGCGAAGAGAATAACAACAAAAAGGTGAGACGGAAAAAGGGAAGAGAGATAAATAAAAAGGCGGCAGCGGCAGGTCGAGGTGGGGAGGAAAGAGGGATATAAATAAGGTGAAAGGAAAGTGTGAGGGGAGGAGAGAGTGGATTGATTGTTGCCCTGCAGCTCAGGAAACAATCATGGAGGAGCAGCGTTCATGACCTCCCGCAGAAGGCTTTATTACTCAGTGTTATCTGCTGCTCAATGGACCTCCCCGTGCTGTACATTTCTAAAGAACACAGTCTGCTGCAATGTAGTGAAATTGTTCACAGATGGTCCTTCACATAATTAATGTTACACAGACTTAGAAGATACTAGAGAGGCTTTGTTACTAATTACAACTAATCAAAATCATATTGAGATACTAATTAATACAGAAATTCCTTGTCCCAAGATGATGAAGTCTTCTGACATTTGATTCCTACAGCTTTCCGCTACATTCACCGGCAGGTCAAACTTTTCAATTATTAATATGTATGAGATGGGTTGCAATTAAATTAAGCAAGTTGACTAATGACATTAATGGCTTATTATTAATCCAGCGCCATCATCAAGTTTAAATGACCAAATACCTCTAAAAGTAACAACAGCCGCATCATTCTCAGCGTTTTTTCTGTTAAATGCAAATACCACATTTTGCTTCTGATGGTTTGGATATGATGCCTGTAACTAGAAGCAACAACCTTTCAAAATGACCCACAGCAGCTTTTTCTGATGGTGTGCCCCTTTTAGTAGCAAGATTGTTCTTGTTAGTGCCCTCCACAAAAGGAAAAACCATAAAAGTTGAATTAATATTTTCTGATCAGTTTTCTGTGGGATGGGTAATAATGTGGTCAAGATAAATGAAGGAGACGTTCCAACACTTGACATTAATCATCCACCCAAACTTTCTCACTATAGTCAAATGGCGCTATAACTACGCTATAATGTCAAGCTACATCTAATTTTGTCCCGAAAAGACTATGGTCATATCTTAAATAGTATAAACAGATTTAGACAGCAATTGCTTATTATGTTAACCAAGAGTTTACACAAAAAAACGTTTTTGGAGTCCATTACAATTACCATATTGGAATGTATACACCTTGCTCGTGACATTTGCTGTGACTAATGCGTGGGTGGTTTCCCAATTAGCTCACACTGATGTCAGTTTTTAATTAAAAACTTGAGATCCAAAAAAAACAGAAAGGGTTGACTATCTCTGCCTGAAAGGATTTTGCTTTACTAATTTATGAACATTACTTCAAAGGTTATCAATGGTTTGATCTTAAGCTTAAATCATTAAGTTATTATTAAAGAGTTTTAGGTGCCCTGGTCTGAATGTTGTTTAAGAGAATATGCCACTTCAAAACTTTTTGCAGTTTCTGGCACGGAAATTATAAAAAGTAAAGATGACTATCAGCACAAAATATTTCATCTCCAGTCCAGAAATATCAGCATATGTTGGAACTTTAAAAAATCCCTTATCAGTCAAAACAGAGATGCACCTCACATAGGGCTTTCACACCAACGCGATTCCCGTTCTAGCTCCGTGCTAGAGCTTTTCTGGTTCAGAACCGTTTTTTCTTTTCAGCCCCCGTTTTGTTCACACCACCCAGAGCCCGACTGGTGCTGCTGCTGCTGCTGCTGCTGCGTCATGACGGCACCGTTTACAGGGCTCTCAAGTGTGAGATTTTGGTACTCCAACTTCTGGCTCCACTCAAAGTTCCCATGAAGCCCTCTGTACCGAGAATGTCAATGGGGGGGGGGGTGCTAGTGGAGTATGAAGCCCTCTGTATCGCGAATGTCAGCGGGTGCTAGTGGAGTGCACGCGTCTCAAACAAGCCTGGTTTGTTTACAAAATTGCGGCGCAACCCTGGAAAGAAATCTCTGCGTGACAAATACAAGGTGTGGCGTGTGAGCGTGTGAATGGAGTGAAATGCGTGTGTCTCACGCCAAATGCGTGAGACTTGAGAGCTCTGCGTCTACATTGCTGATTTCCTCCCCGACGGCGTTACGGCGCTCACTAAAAGAACAACAATGGGGGACTGCATTGGGTCGATGATCGTGTTGCTTTTAATCATACGAAGCCAGATTAAATTAAATAACGACTTCTCCAACCTTATATTTTTCTCCAGAGTGCAGTGGTTCATTGTTTATTAATGTGTTTCAGCGGCATTTACCGACCGCTGCAGTGCTGCTCTTCCACGGGAGTTTATTCTCCCGTTAGCTCCGGATTAGCTCACACGGCAGCGGCCGCTGTAAAGTATTCACTGTCAGACTGTCACACAAGCAGCTGATACATATCCCCAATTCCCCATAAGTGAATGTGTTTCAGTATGAATTGACGCTGTTTGGCATCACAACGCTGTTATGAAAGTTTCTCTGGTATAAAATGGGTGATGTTAGCATAGCAACCAAAGCTAAACTGACTACTTGTTGTTGCTATCCTATTGTGGCATGAGCCGTTTTCTACAGGCACATTATACCGGCGTATTTTTCATTATGATTCTACTTGTGATATTCGGACATGACAACCTGTGCAGCCCATGTATTGATTCCATCCGATAGCTGCTATAATACAAAACAAAACGTCTGCCTGTGTAGCAGGTTGGAAATGCTAGATGTTAAGTTTAAACAGACACCCCCCCTATTTTTTGTTAATAATATAATCTTCCTAAAATGTATACAATACACTGTAACATCAGTAGATGGCGCCCTGGCGCTGCGGTGGATCCATTAGGGAGGAACTCAGCTCATGCGCATGTCAGAAACAAACTTGCTGTGATCTGAGCAAGACGCTAACTTTGGTCCTCTCTCTACAAATCCACAGGTACTGCAAAACTAACTTCTGTCTTTAGCTTGCATCGAGATATAATTCAAATGCACTGTCAATGGTTTAGTAATGTTTCACGGGATTTTAGATATGTGTGTAAGTATAGCCACTGTCCTTTTGTAGCTAATTGTTTTGGTTAGCATCGCCATGCTAAGTAGCTGTTTTCATAAAACACAGTTTTACACAGTAGTTTTGGACGTGTAAGTAACTGACATTCAACACTGTGGCATAAGCAAATGTATTTCAAATGTTGTTAAGAGTATTAGCCAGCCAGCAGTGAGTAAATGGTGATGAGGAAAATATCATAATCAAGCTAGTTTCACAGTTCCGGCCATTCAGTAACATGGCGCGGTCACGCTATATTGTCACGTGCTGCTGTTAAGTGAGTGTGTGTTTTGAGTTATATTATTTTGGTACCTATTCATATGCTAAGTTAAGCCAATTATTGTTTATTTGGAATATATGTTAAATCATTTGTAATTCATATGCATGTATTTCTTAGTTAGGCAGAATGTTTTATATTATTTATACTTTTTATATGTTTTGTCTGTAAGACGGTTTGATATTAATTTATCATGCATTTTAACTGAGAGCCTTGACATAATGTGACTGAACTGCAAGCCATTGATGTAAGAAATAAACGTGCTGTGATCTGAGCAAGACGCTAACTTTGGTCCTCTCTCTACAAATCCACAGACACAGTTTATATGTTGGTTACAAAGTGCTCCTTACGGCCCGTCTACACTACAGGCATGAAAAAATCTTGAAGCTGGGCGTGTCTGAAGCTTGGCGATTTTTTGCGAGCAACCAATCACATGAATCTCCCGCCCCCGACATACAAAGCAATAGCAATGTTAAAACGAAGTAAACTGGATATAAACTCTCCAAACAGGCGAAAAAACCATCAGTTTCACCCACTGTCTCTGCCACCTCCCTCCATGCCTGGTTCCTCCGGTTTGTATCCCGGTAAATAGTTCCAGTCGTAAAGAACCGGGTGATTTGCTACCGTAATATCTCGTTTGGAATATGAGGAAATTAACTGCGGTCTGGCTCTCCCAGCTTGCACGCGGTTTGATTGGCTGCGCTTGCACTGGCGGGATTTGCATAAAAGGGATTTGATTGGCTGATGCCAAGCATCGAGCCTCAAAAGTTGAACATTGTTAAACTTTTGATGCCGATAGATGCTCGTGATGCTTGCAAAGCCATGCCATGCTCCCCACAATGCAGTTCGGCGAAGATTACAAATCTTCTACGTCACCCCATTCAAGTGAATGGGCGAAGCGTTGAAAGCATTTTTTGATGCCTGTAGTGTAGACGTACCGTTAGCCTGTGAAACCCTTGCTGCTGGTCCAGATTACCCCTAGGTCCGGTGCCGGTAACACCTGCTCTCCACAATGATCAATAACAGCGAACGGATGGTCAAAGTAAGGTACAAATAAACAGAATCACACGAAGCCTGGTTAGTGTTGCCTGACTTTATAAAGTGTGGTTTTTTTTTTACAAGTGTGGTTGCGTTCTAGTCACTTTGCTCAGCACTACTGCTTGTTACAACTTTTATTTGCCGTACTCGCCTTTAACTGTTAGCTAAGGTTAATCTCGCCCCCCTCCAACGTAAGTGTGACATATGCGGTTCTTGCTTCTAGACTGGCAATTTTTTGGTGCTTGAAACTAACCAGATTCCAGAGCTTAGAGGCGGCTCCGCTGCGGTGTGTAAGAAATTAAAATCAATGTTGATATGGCTTAATTTGAATTAAATACACTGTATTTAATTTAAATCTGTTTTATTCTAAAAACCGAATATTCACACTTGACTTCTGGTTTTCCGCTAATGAATTTCGTCATTTCCGTTTAGCATTAGCATGTGGCGAAATACTACGTTTTCAAACCGTGAATTGAACGTGAAATGACGTGATGTTGTACCTTAAACACACTGGGTTTAACACTCATGTATTGATGCTGAAATAACGTTTATTAGGGAATGTTTAAATAACCACAGACATCAGAATGATGTAATTCTGCTGCAGAAACCGGCAGGAATTGCATTGGACACGCCCCCGTAGATGCAGGCCAATAGGAGAAGACCACAGATGACGACAGGAAGAGCAAGCCAAGAATCAACCTTTTCTTCTCCTAACCTCGGCTGACCGGACGCATGGGGAGAGAGCCTCCACTCGCACATTTCATTTGTACATCACCGCATCTTTTGTGTAATTAAAGGCTGTTAACTTGTATAGGTTTCCCTTGACTCTTTTCAGTCTGTCCTGCTCTCAGGGTTCAATAATTACTAACAGGTGTTAACAGGAAAAAACTGTGCTTTTCAGGCTCTAGCTCCAAACCGGCCCTGTTGATGTGAAAGCCACAACGGTATAGGAGACTGGTTCTAATTTAGTCTCTTCAGTCCCACTGTTCTTTTAGTGGGAGAAAACTGTCTTTGTGTTGGAGAGTGAGGGGAACAGAAAGGAAGTGAATGCAAGTGATGATTAAACAAGGCCAACATGTGCCCTCTGATTTCACAGTGTGATGTTATAATCCACAGCTAATGAATGACACTCCTACACTTGCTTCAGAAGTGACAGCTAATGGCAGCTGAGTCTCTTGCCGGCAGTTAGAAAGCAGCCTGGGATTTCTCTCCTCTCTTTATCCTAGATGACACATTGTCTTTCTGTTTCCTTACTGCTTCTCTCCTGCTTCATTTTGTCCCACTTTTCACTTGTCCTGATTTCATCATTGTAGGAGGAGACTATTTGTGAGTTGGATCACTTTGAGACCTAAATGTTTTTGATCAAGTGGAGTAAAAGCTGCTCTCATGAGTAATATCTTTATAGATTTTGGATCAAATGTCTATGAGTATTTAAAAGTTGGCACTCATAGTTATAGACCAACACTGAATTATCACTTGACTTTAGATACCCTCAGCTGACAAGTTAGCAACTAGATGGTGATCACAGTGGAGAAGAGCCAGATTATGTTTAGGATTTGGTGGAGAGCAAAACGGAGTTCAATTGAGCAAACATATAAGACTTCAATTCATTCACACTATGCACCTGACTCCAAATCAATGCTAATGTTGCTCCGAGACTGGTTGCGTAAAATAGAAAAAATAGAAACCCGTTTTCTTAAAAAAGATGATAATAAACAGGGGTGCACATAACTGGTACGCAGGTACGCGTGCGCGGCAAAAATCTGAATTGCGTAACGTCACTTGTCACTACGCGCCTTTGCGTACCTCAAAACATCAAAACAAAAACACATATTTCGTCTACACGTGTTTCTTGTCAACACGTAAACTACGACAAGTGTCAAAAAACCCAAATACATTAAGCAGTTACGTTTTTGTTTCGCTCCCTGCAAAAAATCTTCGGACTTTCTGTGACTGACTGAACTGGGTGCTGGCTGAGCCGCGCAGGACATAACCGACGGACCTGTGAAGCTTTACAGGAGGCAGAGGCTTCGGAAAACAGAGTTGGTCGCCGTGTGCACAGACAGGGTTAACGTCGGTATGAACAGAATTGTGCCAAAACTCCGCCAACTGGCTGCAGTGGGAGACTCCCCTGTGCACATTCTGTGCCCCGCGCACACACTGGAGAACTGCGCAAAATCAGCTGATCACAACGTTCACGCTCTTTGGTCAAGCTGCTGCAGTTTTATATACACCAAAGTGGAGTAAAACACACAGTTGCAAACTTCCTCAGGGTGTTATGGAAGAGTTTGAAATCAGACAGAGGTGGAAGAAGTTCTCAGATCTTGTACTTATAAGTAGAAGTACCAGAATGTTACTCTGTTACAGTAAAAGTCCTGCATTCAAAATGTTACTCAAGTAAAATGATAAAAGTATTATCCTTAAAATAGTTAAAGTACCAAAAGTAAAGTAGTCATTGTGCAGATTGGTCCATTTCAGAATATATGATATGTTTTGTAATGATTGATCATTAAAGTGTTATCAAAGCTGGTAAAGATGCAGCTAATTTTACAAATTAGATCAAAGTCAAGTAAAGTACAAATATCTCAAAATTGCACTTAAGTACAGTACTTGAATAAGTGTACTTAGTAACTTCCCACATCTGAAATCAGGTATGACTTCAAGCCATGTGATCATTTCTTAGTATTTGATCCTTCAACTTGGCCTCAGGACATGCAAGGACTTCAAAGTTTTGGAGAAAGCAAATCGGAGGCTTAAAAGAGACAGGGAGGTGCATCTTCATCATCTAGCATGCAAGAAGTGTAAATAGAGGACAGTGAAGGAGACTCTGAGGAGGACCACGCTTCGTTTGGGGTGAGTACCAAACGCTGTCTCCTGGTACTCATCTGAGTAACTCACTCAAAAAGTTATGTGCACCCCTGATAATAAACCATCATTACAGACCTTTATGGCTTTCCTAAAGTGTTCAGAATTATGCTTATGCAGGTTTGCAAGCTTTTTAGTCATGGTTTTCAACTTATTTAGACCACCACGACCAGTTCAATAAATATATGTATGCCTAACAATTAAGGTTATAATTTCTATATACACCTTTGCCTTCGGAACTCCCTTAATTCTTCGTGGCATAGACTCAACAAGGTGCTGGACACATTCCTCAGAGATTTTGCTCCATATTGACATGATAGCTTCACGCAGTTGCTGCAGATTTGTTGGCAGCACATCCATGATGCCAATGTCCTATTCCAACACATCCCAAAGGTGCTCTGTAGGATTTAGATCTGACAGTGTGTCACGATCTTGGTGTTATGCAGGGCTGCCAACACTCACGCATTGAGCGTGAGAGTCACGCAATTAACCCATATCTCACGCACTCACGCCACACTTGCCTTTCCTCACGCTAAGTTTTCGTCCAAAATAAATGTATATTAAAATAAAGTGAAGGAGCAGCAAACCGAGCGGTCTACGAAATGAGACGGTCTTCTGGCTTAGTTCAGTAAAGTTGGAACGATATTGGGAGATTCTGATTTCATGGATCAATAACTCATGAACAAAACGTTATTCAGACACGAATGACGTCTCCTAAGTACCGTGGTAAGGTTGACAACGAACTACAGTCACATTTTGATTAAAAAAAAAAGCCAATACGCGCCGTCCTCCGAGCTGGACACATTACATCTGGTATCTGCAGCCGGAGAAGAAACGAGTGCTCAGGGACCGTCTGAAAAGTGCAACTCCGAAAAAAGAGAATACAATAATATTCAATCACTATTATACAGATTATTACTATCAAACTCACCACACACATCCGTAGTCTCCTGGTGGTCGTACTACAGCAGAGAGTTTGGAAGAATATGCTTTTGGGGAATATTTATAGTGTAAAATCTTCAATAAATATGGCATCATCTTAAATAACTTTACTATTATACAGTATATTTCTACCAAACTCACTATTTGCATTGTTGTTGTTAGCATCTGGTTAGCTAGCTGCCCTAACGGATATTAGAAGCTGTTTCTAAAACAAGGAGAAGGAGAGCTCTGTCCTGTCAGACTGAGAGGTAACTACAGCTCAGTGATGGAAGGGACTCTGAGTGTTTAGATAGTTAACTTTAGTCTAGTTATCTCAGTGGGTCTCAAACGGTTTGGCCACCATTTATGAGAATAAATGAAAAACAGTTATGAAATACTATATGACAGTAAAACAAGAATAAAGTTTAAAATATCCATAAAGAACAAGAAAATCTGTTTACAGTTCTGTTTCATGGGTGTTGAGAGATGTATCCATAAATTCATTTTGCTCTCAAAATGCACCAGGTTGATGCATTTAACTTCAATATTAAAAAAAAAAATCTTCCCGGGGGAGCACGCTTTTGGGTCCCCCCTAGAGGAGGTGAGGACCCCCCCCACTTGTAAAATAGCACTTTACCTCTGCTTACACCTATATGCCATTTTATATGCTGTGAGCTGATTATCGAGCCTTCATTGTAAGAGTCGCGGGTACACTGTGTATGTCTCCAGCTCCTCGTCACCTGTTGGCTCTCCGGCCGACGCCAGCTCCCCGTGTCCTGTCGGCGTACCGGCCGACTCCAGCTCCTCGTCACCGGTTGGCTCTCCGGCCGACGCCAGCTCCGTGTCCTGTCGGCGTACCGGCCGACTCCAGCACCTCGTCTCCTGTTGGCTCTCTGGCCGACGCCAACCCCCCGTGTCCTGTACCGACCGACTCAAGTCCTTTTTCAAGTCCCCTCTCAAGTCTCTTCTCGAGTCCCCTCTCAAGTTCCCTCTCGAGTCCCTTCTCGAGTCCATTCTGAAGTTCCCTCTTGAGCAAAGGTTGCGTTAACCGAATATTTTCTGTCTATGACGGATTTTTTTTAACAATGACGGACAAATCTGAAAGCATTCCGTCATTTTGACAGATTAGAACAAACTCGGAACAGCGCCAAAGTTTCCCCGCAGCGAGGCTCCGGTGTAATGCATGCCCTCCAAAAAGGAAATTATACCGTTTCCAAACCTAACTTTGCCGTACAAATCATTGAAATGTCTGTGAGTTTTGGCTTTACGCTGTACACGCTCCCGCGAGGTGCAGCAGCCATGCATAACAAGGCGCATGTGAACTGTCCCCCACCACACCCGTTGACAGTTCACGAGCATGCTTCCCCCCCCTCGTTAGAGTTGTGTAAAGGCAGACGGGTAATTCTGGATTTTGACGGAAGTTTTACGATCCTATCCGTCAAAATGACGGGCAGCGAAAAAGTCTAGCGCAACCTCTGCTCTCGAGTCTCTTCTCGAGTCCCCTCTCAAGTCCCCTCCCGAGCCTCTTCTCAAGTTCCCTCTCAAGTCCCCTCTCGATTCCCCTTTCGAGTCCCCTCTCGAGTCTCTTCTTGAGTCCCCTCTGGAGTCCAATTCCATGTTCTGTGTCGTTGGGGGTTCCGCTGAGGGTCCTGCCAACTCCATGTCCTGTGTCGTTGGGGGTTCCGCTGAGGGTCCTGCCAACTCCATGTCCAGTGTCGTTGGGGGTTCCGCTGAGGGTCCTGCCAACTCCATGTCCTGTTTCGTTGGGGGTTCCACCGGATTTCCTGCCAACTCCTGATCCTGTCTTGTTGGGGGTCCCGCCGACACCTGCTCCCCCGGGTTTCCTGCCAACACCATATCCTGTCCTGTTGGGGGTCCCGCCCGACAACTGCTCCGCCGGATTACATGCCAACACCATGTCCTGTCATGTTGGAGGTCCCGTCGACACCAGCCCTTGCTCCGTCCGGGGTCACACTGACACCGGCCCATGTCCCTTCCAGGGTTCCTGCCCGGACGACACTGGTTCCTATTCCGCCAGTGGTCCAGTCGGCCATGAAGCCGGTCCATCCTTGTGCCCGGCTCCCTGACTATGCCCGCTGCGGCCTTAGCCTCTGCCTTGCCCCCGGGCCGTCCGCCCGAGCCCACCTCCATGAACTCTGCCTTGCCCCCGGGCCGTCCGCCCGATACCACCTCCATGAACTCTGCCTTGCCCCCGGGCCGTCCGCCCGAGACCCCCTCCATGAACTCTGCCTTGCCTCTGGGCTGTCGACCCAGACCCGTCCTCCGGACCCCCTCCACCCACGCTTTTCGAAGTGTTGGACTTTTTTAGTTTTGTCTGTCTGGTAATGGGTTTTGTTTCGCTGTTCTGTTCTCCCTGTCTCTGTTTGCCATCAAAGTTCCTGCTCTCCCCGTGTCTCTCTGAGTCCTGTCTCTATTGCTTCAGAAGTTTCCATCACACAGACCAGGCTAAATGTTTCCAATCTTCTATTGTCCAGTTTTGGTGCACCCATGCCAATTGGTCGTCTTGACCATGTCTAAATAGCTAAATGCATTGAGTTACTGCCATGTTGAGCTAATAAAGTGGCCAGTGAGTGTACATCATGATAAGGTTTTACCCACCAAAGCAATAATGGTAATGCGTCTTAAAAATGAGTTTATTTAAAACTCTCGAAAATCCCAGATCTCACTGACAGGATTGATGGCCAATGAAACACAGTTTATAATATACGTAATTGAATTATTTAATCACAGTTCAAAGCATTCCTAATCATTTTTACTGTATTGCTATTCTACACATTGCAATTGATTCCGAAGACCATGCATATGAAGTGCAAAGCAAAGTTGGTTTAAAGAATTGGGGTGGTGGATGTATGTGTAGAATAACAATGTTCTACACACAGCACAGTTATTATCCTTTTAGGGATTAACCTTCAAATTATGGTTTTTTGCTTACTTTTAAAGAATGTACATAATTGCAATGCACACATATTGTAGAAAGTCCGATTTTTTTCAAAAATGTTGACATTGGGCTTGATTTGTGTCTGATAATGGGATTGTTTGGGATAAGAAAAACAGTCACCATGAGGAAAATGTGTTCATGTTTGTCTCGAGGACCACTATGTCATTCATGAAACAAAATGTTTACCCTAGTTTCACTCCTGACATTTTCTTGCACCCACCATCTCCGCCTTCACCGTCTTTCTCTATGACCCTCGCCTCATTGCCTAGAATGTACAGGACTTCATTAGAGACTCTTCTTCTCTCCCAATGTCTATACAAAGAGACATCAGGAGTAAAGAACCTATTTGTATCTATGCTAATGAGGCTGAGTGAGTCCATCCCTCCTGGTGAGCTTGCAAGCACACACTCCAGCACACACACTGCCCGTGCCTTCCCTGCAGGGAGAGTCTACAGACCAAGGGAATAAAATATTCTCTCTTTTCTCCATATCAGGCATGTCGGAGGGCTTTCTTGCTACTATTTACTTTGGTTGAGGCTTTTCAAATTGAGAGCATTATCTGCTGATGGAGCTATAATTACAGGGCCTCAGCAGTCACTCCTGAGAGAGGCTTGCAGTGTTTCATCATGGTTACAAGACCAGAGACTTGCAAAGTGCATCAGAGCAAAGACAAGAGAGGAATACATACAGTTGGGAGTTTGCAACTAGGCAAAGCTAGAGCATCATTAGCACAGTGGTCTGAAACCCAACATTTTTTATAATGTGCATCAAAATAGTAATCATTTTCTGGCAAGGCTGCAGAATTGCAAGGATATTTGTCTCTGTATTTAAAATGAGTTATTTAACAAGCTGGACTTAACTTTGCAACTTAAAACATTAAAACTGTGCTATAGTTTACCAGGCTACACTTAAACGCAAAGACCAGGTGCATATTGCGAAAAATTATTGTTACAGCGGATGAAGGGGGTGGGGCTGGGCTGTCTAAAGTCAAACATGAATCTTGATTGGGCCAAATTTTGACCCTGAGTGACTCCGTACAATTCTGCTGGGTCTTCCCAGACCCGAACACCAAATTCTACACTTTTTTTTTTAAAGACCTTCAGACTAGGCTAAAATTGTCAAAATCATTTTTGTAGTGTTTATATAGCTGTTGTGGAGGATATCATGAATCCTTGTTCCGATAAAAAAACCTATTTTAACTTGAAACGGGTCACGGGAGACCCGAACACAACATAAGGGTTAAAGTCCATGTAATGTCCAAAATAAATGTTATTCTGTGTTAATAAATCGCTTCATCACTTTCCACTGTTTCATTTGACATATCAACATCAATGATTCTTTTCATAAATACCCCCCAAATAACATGAAATGTGTGCCACTTTCCCGTGTTATTCCGCTCCGGTAGCAAAAAGCTTGCCAGCCATTAACCCAGCTGTGTGACGTCACACGTGGCAAACACCAGCCCCGTCTGGATTGTTTGTTTTGTATCCTTCCGCTATTTTCGCTCAACATATGTGTAACCGGACCTCGCTAAACTTTTTTTATCTAACAATTCATGATGGGGAAGCGATGTGTAATTGTGAGCTGTGAATGTTTCCTGATTGCTATAAACATTGATCATGGGTGCTGGAAGATTGTGCACAAAACTCGGGTCAGAATTAAGTTACTACAGGTGTTATGCCAGCTTGAGCTAAATGTCACCAGAGTACAGTGAACTTGCCTAGTGACTGAAATATATAAAAGTTGAAGTGAAATAAGTAAGGCCAAAAATGAATTACGTCTGAATATCTTTATTATTTTTACCACTTTTAATTATTTGTGGGCTCGCACATATACCAAAATAGACTAATGTACACTGCAATAAAGATAAAATGTTACAAGTGAAAAATTAACAAAAGAACCCTTTTTTATTTATCAAACAGTAAATTAATACAATCTTACAAATTTGCGATTTGGAAAATGTTGTTTTATTTACATGTTTCTTTGGAAAAATAATATTGTAAATGATGTACTTTGTAAATTATTTACATCATGCGAAACCATTTTAACCAGTTCAGCTGCATGACTTATGTCAAATTACAGATTTGGCCATTGAAATCCCTGATAGCGGCCTCCCGGTTCAGGGTAAGTCTTCCGTATCTCGGTTACAGCACATGCAGGCAGCGGGATTCTGATTTTTGGGCCGAGTACACCCCAGCACCAACGTACAAACTGTCGATAAGCTGTATATCGATACTTTCTAATGAAAAAAAAGTATACAGATTATAAATATATTTGGAGAAAAATAAAATGTTATGTAGTACTATTATGTAGCAATGGTTACAAATTGGCTTATAACATGATATTTGTATTTTACTTGTACAAAATAAATATGAGGTTTTACATGACTGCTTGACAGAATCATAGACCTCTTATATATTTCCTCACATGTGTAGTTGTTTCTTTTCCCAAGCATACATTGAACTTGCATACACAGAAAAAATAAAAGCCAAGCCGTTTTTGACTGCTTGAAAGAGTTTAATGGTATCTTTAAAAGTGTACCATATCTGTAGCGACTAAAAGTATTATATGAAAGCAAAGCTGCAATAGGCAGTTGGGTCAATCAATATTTACTTACTGGTGTAGTGGGCCATCAACTGCTCTGTGTTGTTGTTTGTATTGAAGATACGCTATTTTCAGTGTCCAAACACTGAGACAGCCTTCTCTAAAGCCTGGGTGGCTAATAATGCACCTTGGTTTCTCGTCGGTGTCTTCTATCTGGCAGAGTCCTGCACGGGTCTGATTTTCAAGACCCGCTCCCGCCCCGCACCCGTGACGTGCAGTACCGAACCCGCCCCGCTACCCGCACATATTGCCAATTAGTTCTGCAACCCGACCCGACCCGCCGGCACATGATCCGCAACCCGACCCGAACCCGCATATATAGGCCTATAAGCAGTGACAACGTGCAATTATTAACACACGCAGTTGCATATTTGGCTCAAAAAGCCTGGGATGTTGTTTATTTTCTCCATCTAGGATGACACCAAAAGCCTCCCAGACGTTGGATTTCGCTCTTGAGGAAGAGTTATTGAAAATGCTGTATTCTCCCCTATAGAGAGCTTCACCTCAGCCATTCAGAATGTGGTGCGCTCAGCAGCAGATAGATGCACTGCAGAGGTTATGATTATGCTCGGTAACGCGGAGGAGAGGTCTGAGGATTTAAACATTAAACTAAATTATTATTGTTTAAATATATTTATTATGCAACACCCGCAACCGGACCCGCATCATCTTTGTTTTACCCAGAAGCGAACCCGGAAAAAAGCGTTTGAAAAAATACCACCCGCAAATCACCTTTTTTGCGGGTCACCCGTCGGGTACCCGCGGATACCCGACCCGATGCAGGACTCTGCTATCTGGTCAGTAGGTTTCAAACGCTCTATTTGTTCCATCACCTGCCAGATCTCTCTGCAGCATACACATTCATCTGCAGTGGGCATGCTTTCACAGCATTGACATGTACACCTGAATATTGTACATAACATTAAAAAACAAAACAATATCTGCCGGACGTGTGAGGAACAGATGACAAATTAAGATCGACATTTAGTGCAGGTCAAATTAAATAAAACAGAATTTACCATTCAGTATTGCCGACTCGAGTCTCGCCGGCTGCGGAATCCGCTTCTCTTTCACAAGTTTCTGCCTCGTTGTTCGATTGCTGGGCAGGAGGCTCGTACTTATAAGGCAAGATGCCTTGAAGTGAAAGGCTAGCTGGTTGACTCTCTACTTCTGTAACTGTATCCAGATAACCCACCGAATCTGAGCTTGAATGATCGCTGTCGCTGTCGCTGTCTGAAGTTATCGCGTTGCTTGCCATTCGGACTGATTTGATCAAATGGCAATGTTTGCCACGTGTGACGTCACCGCTCGTTCGGGAGTGATCGGGGGCGTACTCGGCAAACTTCGGAACCAACATCGGTTTTTAACGTATATGTCATTTAATTATGACGAAACTTTAAACATTTGTATTTATTTTTATTCTGGTGATATCTAAACTACATGTTAAAAAACACCTGTGTTAGATGCATTACATGGCCTTTAAGGTTGCTAGTCCATGCCACAAAGCTAAAAGGGGTGGAAAACTCTCAGCATCATAGTCCAAACCCAATATTGGCCAATGCTGATAAGGATGTTGCATCGTTAAAGTAATGTTAGACAATTTAAACCCCATCCAATAGACAAACAAAAATCAAATTGGGTGGCTTTTATGTTTTCTATTTGTCCAATGCAATACTTTCCCCAAGATGGGGAAGATAAGCTCTCGATTTGTGAGTTTGTTCAATTTGGTTGAAGAATTGAAAGGTCTTTGCACAGAAACTGGGATTTGATAGGAAATGGGGGGAGAAAGCAAAAAGAGATAGGGAATGTTGTGCAAAAAAGTCCCCAATTGAGTGTGAAGTGAATGGGGAGATTGTGATTCACGGTCGAAACCTTAGCACCTAGGCTACTACACTGAAATAACTGAAATATTGACTTTATTAAATGTATTATGTCAACAGATTTCACATAACTGTATTAGGTTAGTTGAAAGCAATAATGTTACGTACAAATAAAAAAATAGTAGGTTCAACTTAGTATTATTGGTTTCAACTAACCTAATACAGTTACGTGACATTTGTTGACAAAATACATTTAATTAAAGTTCATATTTCAGTTTTTACAGTGTAGAGCACCACCAAGTAAGCATTTTTCAACTATCAAGTTAACATATACAGTAATGGATGGTTCAACAGCATTTCAATAATGTTTTCAATCTAACCTAATTATAAACCCTTTATGAATCCTTTATAAGTGTAGTCTTATTGTAAAGTGGTACCGTAAAAATAAGGCGGACATCATGACTGCTATTGAGGATGTGCAATTGTCCCGGAATACCGTCTAACGGCGGTGTGAGTTGATGTCGGAGGACGTTGAGGAGCAACTGAAGAGGGACATTAGCGCCTGTGAGTTTTTTTCTCTCCAGTTTGACGAGTCGACTGATATAATGGATCTGGCACAATTATGTGTTTTTTTATCAGAATGTTTTTTTCAGACATGAGGGCAAAGAAGAGCTGCTCAATATTTTGCCATTGAAAGGACAAACAAGAGGCAAATATATTTTCAATGCGTTCATGGATTTTGTTAAGAAGAGCCAATTGCCCCTCTTTAAACTAATTTCCATCACAATTGATGGTGCTCCAGCAATGGTGGGCCATACCAGAGGTTTCATAGCACTGTGCAAACAAAGTGAATCTTTCCCGAGCATCCTGAATTATCATTGTATCATTCACCAGCAAGCACTGTGTGGGAAGACTTTAAATATGAAAGAAGTGATGGATGTTGCAATGAAGATTGTATGCTCTTTTCGGGCCAGGAGTCTACAGAGGAGGTTGTTCCGTGCTCACATGGAGGAGACAGGTGCAGAGCACACAGACCTGCTGCTGCATACAGATGTTAGATGGCTAAGCAGAGGAACATTTTTGGCAAGATTCACTGAGCTGTTGCCTGAAACCAAAGACTTCATGAAGCTTTCAAAACATGCAGAATATCCAAAACTAGATGACCACCAGTGGCTTTTGGATTTATCGTTCCTTACAGATATCACTGGCCTGCTCAATGAGCTTAATTCAGAGCTACAGGGTAGGATAAAAATGTATTGAACATGATCAGTTCAGTGAACACATTTAAAAGCAAGCTAAACTGCTGTTCAGTAGGCTGTGACCTGTGCAACTTTCCTCACATGCAGGCAGAACTTCAACGTCAGAGCAAAGACGTCAAGCAGCTTGACATACACGGTATGAAGAGCAAGTTCAGAGCATCTTGACAGAATTTGAGAGGCGTTTTACTGACTTTTCATCCATTGATGGATCCATTGCCGAATGAGATACTCAAACTCTCAAATGATATTGAGATCAAATCCAGCACAACACCTGGCACCATTGGACAGTTCTGGAACCTGCTCTTGGAACAAAAGTATCCCAACCTCAGAAGATTTGCCTTGAACTTGACAGCACTTTTTGGGTCCACCTATTTGTGTGAGTCTGCATTCTCTCACATGAAGATCATCAAATCCAAGTACAGATCTACGATGACTGATGACTACCTTGTGACCTGCATACGGCTTGTAACCAGCTCTTACTGTCCTGACTACGAGAAGCTAGCCGCCTCCTCCCAGTGCCAGAGGACCCACTAAGGTAGAAAATACATCTGATAAGCAACACAGAATTCATTTTGACCGTGTTAGGTGAGCACCGCGATGCTGATCGTGGGTTGGTGTTAATGGGTTGACATCCATTTTCAGAGGATGTATTATGTCAAATGTAAATACAAGAGAACTGCTGTTTTTATGCCACAAGGAGGAGCCTTCATTTTAAAAATACAGGAGGGAACACCAGTAACATTATACCTCTATTTTCAACAGTAGCAAGAATTGGGTTTGATTCTATTAATTTTATCTTTTTTATTGCAGCAGATTCCTGTTTAGCTTCAGATCTGAGTTGCCTTATTAGTGAGCCTAACTTATATTCTTGTAATGGCAAATAAAGGGTTCAGTGTATATATTTTTTTCCTGTGTCATATGTGGCAGCAAGGTTCAATGTTTCTTGAAAACATTACCCACCGTAGTATATGACGTGTGAATAAACTCCAACTCTGTATCAACAACACTGTTGTGTAACTTCAGTTAAATACTTGTATGTGTGTAGATTAGAAAGAGGTAAGATAAAGGATCTGCAGTATTTTATGAAGTATTAATCGTACAAAGGTCAGTGTTATACAAGTAGAAGTTTGTATTTACCTGGTAGTAGGCTTTCTACGCCTCTCTATTTGGAATGGTAGATCTCGGCAGACTGGCAACTTTAAAAGTAGCTCTCTGTTCAAAAAAGGTTGGGCACCCCTGGAATAGATAGTTAATGAGGAGTTCCTGAGTGACTGCAATTGAAGAACTGATGGATAGTTACTGGTAAACAGAATGGGGGGGTATTGTATTAATGAATGATTCGTTAATGGTTAGTTAATGAGGAGTTCCTGAGCGACTGCGATTGAAGAACAGATGGTTAGTTACTGGTAAACAGGATGGGGGGGTACTGTATTAATGAATGATTTGTAATGGTTAGTTAATGAGTTACTTTGATTGAAGAACTGATGGATTGTTACTAGTAACCAGACTGGGGGGTACTGTATTAATGAATCATTCGTTAATGGTTAGTTAATGAGGAGTTCCTGGGTGACTTTGATTGAAGCAATGGTCCGCTGCAGCAGGGCACTTTTAAACCGGCCATCTTCGGCTGGCTTGGGTGCCACACTGGATCGACTGGTGGATTTGGATCCGACTCACGTGTTACTGCTTAAGTCATCATTACTTACCCTACCATTACTTAAGCAGTTTGTGTACCGTAAACTCAAGTAACGCATACAAAAAGAGTAGTTACCCATTAACTAATGATTTCTTCACCATTATCTTATCATTAGTTAAGCATTTTAACAAACAAAAACTGTTGATGACAATGAAGGATCTACAGCCACTCAAGTTTACATTTGAATTGAAACAACTTTTTAAACGTTTTGAAAAAGTCATATGATTATTTACTTTTTACACAAGGAACATTACGACAAATGAAATCAATGTTTTAACGGGTCACAACTGCAGGTGACGTTATCAATAGAGTATGTGGAAGAATGGATAGCGAAGCATCTCCTATGTCATCTGGCATTTATTCTGAGGGCAACAAACACACAATGTCCTTTAACATCACTGCTCATGTCACTGTCATAGTATATACACATGGGCATAATTTCCACTGGGGACAGGGGGACCCCCCCACTTTTCAAAATCCCGTTTGTGTCCCCCCCACTTTTCAAATGTGTTTATTATTACGCAAGCGGTCATCGTCACGGACAGCGTCTGTGTGTGTGTGTGGCACAAGCGCATTTTGTGTGAGTGTGCGAGCGAGCGAGACAGTTACGGGGTTGTTGTTAGCATCTGGTGCTAGCTCGGAGCTAACAGAGATTAGAAACTGTTTAGAGAATAAGGAGAGGGTGAGCTCTCTCCTGTCGGACTGAGAGGCTGAGATAACGTCAGCTTAGTGAGGTAAAGGACTCTCAGAGTGATTAGATTGTACATTTTAGTCTAAGTTATCTCAGTGGGTCTTAAACGGTTTGGTCATCTTTGTTAACAAATATTTCCATCTATTTAATGTAGTTGTAAAAAACAAGTTGAGAAATCATTCCAATATAGGTCAGTAAAAAATAAAAAACACAGTTTAAAAAAAGGAGTGATGAGCAAAATATGCATAAATAAAAAGAAAATATGCAGACTAGGTAAGATAAAGATAGGAGAGAGGAGTTTACCAAATATTTGTAATTGTGAGCATATTGTAATGTTTTTTTGATTATTGAAATATATACAGTTCTGTTTCATATGATTGTTGCGAGCTGTATCCATAAATCTCTTAATTTCCCCTCAAAGTGCACCAGATCGATACATTTAACTTAGATTTAAAGAAATAAATACTCACTCTATTACGTACAGGGCTTGGAAGTCAGTTTTCAACGGGCAGGGCGTCCCATTGACTTGCATAGAGCTCCCTGAACAGGTTTGGCAGGACCCCCGGCAGAGGAGCAGTCGCCGGGACCCCCAACGGCACAGGACATAGGGTTGGCAGGACCCCGGCAGGAGAGTAGTCGGCGGGACCCTCAACGGGATAGGACATAGGGTTGGCAGGACCCCCGGCAGGAGAGTAGTCGGCGGGACCCCCAACGGGACAGGACACAGGATTGGCAGGACCCCTGGCAGGGCCTCCAACGGCATAGGACATAGGGTTGGCAGGACCCCCGGCAGAAGAGTAGTCGGTGGGACCCCCAACGGGACAGGACATAGGGTTGGCAGGACCCCCAGCGGAACCTCCAACGGCACTTCAGTAGGGACTTGAGTTGGGACTTGAGTAGGGACTGGAGAGGGGACTCACGAGGGGACTCGAGAGGGGACTCGAGAGAGAGAGGGCTTGAGAGAGGACTTGAGAGGGAACTCGAGAGATGACTTGAGAGGGAACTGGAGAGGGGACTCGAGAGGGAACTTGAGATGGGACTAGAGTTGGTACTTGAGAAGTGACTAGAGGTGGGACTGGAGAAGGGACTAGAGGAGGGACTAGAGGAGGGACTAGAGGAGGGACTAGAGAGGGGACTTGAGAAGAGACTAGAAAGGGGACCAGAGAAGGGACTAGAGAAGGGACTTGAGTTAGGACTCGAGAAGAAACTAGAGAAGGGACCAGAGATGGGACTAGAGTTGGGTGGGACTATGGCAGCTGGGGCCGGAGCTGGGTCTGGAACCATGGCCGGTGGGGCCGGGACCATGGCTGCTGGGGCCGGAACTGGGGCCGGGACCATTGCTGCTGGGGCCAGAACTGGGTCTGGAACCATGGCTGCTGGGGCCAGAAATGGGGCCGGAACCATGGCTGCTGGGGCCAGAACTGGGTCTGGAACCATGGCTGCTGGGGCCAGAACTGGGTCTGGAACCATGGCTGCTGGGGCCAGAACCAGGGCCGGAACCATGGCTGCTGGGGCCAGAACCAGGGCCGGATCCATGGCTGCTGGGGCCAGAACTGGGGCCGGAAACCATGTCTGCTGGGGCCAGAACCAGGGCTGGAACCATGGCTGCTGGGGCTAGAACTGGGTCTGGAACCATGGCTGCTGGGGCCAGAACTGGGGCCGGAACCATGGCTGCTGGGGCCAGAACCATGGCCGCTGGGGCCAGAACTGGGTCTGGGACCATGGCTGCTGGGGCCAGAACTGGTTCTGGGACCATGGCCGCTGGGGCCAGAACTGGGGCCGGAACCATGGCTGCTGGGGCCAGAACTGGGGCCGGAACCATGGCTCTTGGGGCTCGGGCTGCTAGCCTGGCCTTGCGACTCATTCTTTTAGGAGCCGTTTGGAGACTTCGTGGACCTCCAAAAGCCAGACGAGTTCCAGAGAACGGCTCCTGGACAGGAGCAGGAGCTGGGGCAGAAGCAAGGGTTGACTCCACACGGACCACACCGATGCGTGTGGTGTCATAAAGGAAATTGGGAGGCAGAGAGCTAGCATGCCTGAGGCTAGCAGGCAGGGGATAACACACCGAGAGAAACTCCAAAATCCAGCCAGGTAATAATCTCACCAAGCCCGGTTTCTCCATAGTTATCTGGCGCGCCTCTGCCAGAGCAGCCTCTCGCTGCTGAACCCCGGACGCTCCCATCCATTGATCAGAGCAGGTAGCCAAAGAAAAGGTAAAATCCAACAATTCCTGCTCAAAAGGATCTGCTGGGCCCATATTTGGTTGGTTCGTACTGTTACGGTTGAGTGAAAGAAGCAGGACCCAAAGGCAGATAACTCTGATTAACCTTTATTTCAATGATAAAAAGAAAATAACTTGGACCAAAAAAACAGAACACTCACCGGTGAACTCATTCACAAACAAAAGAAGAACCAACACTGAACACAGGAAAAGACAAGACTAAATACAGGGAGGGGTAATCACAAGACGAGAAACAGCCGGGCAGGGGAGGAGAAACACAAGGGCCACAGGTGAACACAATCAGACAACTAGACACACCAGGGAAACAACGACAGGAGGAAAAACACAGGGAAAAAGACCAGACAATAAACCAGGAAGAAAACAAGACAGGGAGAACAACAAAATAAACCCAAACATACAAAACTACAAACGTAACATAACATAAGAATCCTGACAATTGATACTCAGGGCTCGTTATGTGATGACCTTCAAAGAGAAAAGCAAGCACATTCGGAGTAAAGTATTATTTTATTTTTTTTAAATGTTTTCGGATTTCACATCAACAGGAAGTCCGGTTAACTATAATGTCCGTGCGCAACAATACCCCAACCCATAGATCCGCGGGTGAATAATAATCACCACATTACACACATCCCTTCACATTTAAATTTACATTAAAGTATTTCGTGAGGCATTCTAAAATGTTTTTAAATATAATTAGGGTTGTAAATTATTGCGTTGCGCAATCGCACAACGGCACGTCCATTAATTCCACAACCACACACATGGATTAACATCGATTTAATACATTAATGTAGCCTTTGCTTCTGCTAAAAGAGGTGTCGACCAGCTGGGGCAACAAGAAAATCTGCGAAATCCAGTGTGACTATTACAAAATAAATAATTATTATATTAATATTGACAATAACAACCGACCGTCGGGGTAGCATTTGCCGGGGAGCGTTCTCATGGCGTCTATTATCAACGCTATGGGAGGTCTATGGGACGCCCTGCCCGTTGAAAACTGACTTCCAAGGGGTACCCTGTACGTAATAGAGTGACGGGGAAGGGCCCTGACCGTCCGTCAATATGTGGTGGATTGGGAGTGAGAACGTGTTGGGATAGGATACTAGATACATCTGCACACTCATCATATACACTACACATTTTTCTTGGACTTTTTAACACCATAGTCCTTAATATACTGTATGTGTAGAATGGCAGGAAATGGAATTAAATCTAGAACATGTTTAATTGCGGAGGACCCCCTGTTTTGTGTCCCCCCCACTTCTCAAACCAAAGTTACACCCTTGTACACATATTACAGAATTGCAGAATAACTATGAAATTGCCAAGGTTATTAACTGCCTGACTGACTGAGCTGAATAAGCAAAATAATCCACACAATAGAGTGGCGAAGTCCCTCCCCTTCCGGTGGACCTCCATGGGACCTTATTTCGGAAAAATTAAGTATTGAAGTCAATGGAGAGAGAAAGATTATCTTTCGATCCCGTTTGAATTGTGCCACGAATTACACATAATGTTTGTCAATTTAAAAGATAATTTTGCAAGACAAAAAAAAAGAAATCTGTCGTAAAAATGTGAAGTAACACATTTGTTTTTGTGAAACATTACATTTTTACATTACATCGCATTTAGCTCACGCTTTTATCCAAAGCGAATTACAGTAAGTACATTCGACCAGGAAGATACAACCTTGAAGAAAACAGAATCATACAAGTACATCAGGTTTCATAGAGCCAAACATTTCAAGTGCTACTCAACTGGCTATAGATAAGCCAGTCCTTTATTAGTATATGAGTGCTCTGTTAGCAGTTCTTTGTTAGTAATTCTATCTCTCTAAGTGGAGTCGAAAGAGATGCGTTTTCAGTCTGCGCCGGAAGATGTGCAAGCTATTTGCTGTCCTGATTTCAATGGGGAGCTCATTCCACCATTTTGGAGTCAGGATAGCAAACCCACGTGTTTTTGCTGATGGGAACTTGGGTCCCCCACGCAGCGAGGGTGCAGCGAGCCGTTTGGCTGATGCAGATCGAAGTGCACACGCTGGGGTGTACAGTTTAACCATGTCCTGGATGTAGGAAGGGCCAGATCCATTCGCAGCATGGTATGCAAGTACAATTGTTTTGAAGTAGATTCTAACAGTTACTGGAAGCCAGTGAAGGGAGCGGAGGAGCGGGGTGGTGTGGGAACATTTTGGAAGGTTGAAGACCAGACGAGCCGCTGCATTCTGGATGAGCTGCAGAGGTCGGATGGCACATGCAGGTAGACCAGCCAGGAGGGAGTTGCAGTTGTCTAGGCGTGAGATGACAAGAGCCTGGACCAGAACCTGTGCTGCTTTCTGGGACAGCTGGGGACGTATCCTCCTGATGTTGTAAAGAGTGTATCTGCAGCAGCGGGTTGTAGCAGCGATGTTTGCAGTGAAGGACAGTTTGTTATCTAGGGTCACACCCAGATTCCTTTCAGTCTGAGTCGGGGAAACAACAGAGGTGCCGATGTTGATGGTTAGGTCAAGAGTGGGGCAATCTTTTCCCGGAAGGAAAAGCAGTTCAGTCTTGTCAAGGTTGAGCTTGAGGTGATGAGCAGACATCCAATGAGAGATGTCAGCTAGACAAGCAGAGATGCGTGTGACGACCTGGGTCTCTGAGCGAGGAAAGGACAGAATTAGTTGGGTGTCATCAGCGTAGCAGCGGTATGAAAAACCATGGAGGCTAATGACTGATTCGAGCGAGTTTGTGTACAAGGAGAAGAGGAGGGGACCAAGAACAGAGCCCTGAGGGACCCCTGTAGTCAATTGACAAGGGTCGGACTCGGACCCTCTCTTCCCTGTCTGGAGATTGAAGTCTCCGAGAAGTACAGCGGGAGGGGCCAGTTTCTGGGATGTGCGGGAGGAGATGATCTAATTCCTCCAAGAAGTCCCCCAAGGCGCCTGGTGGACGGTAGAGAACAACAATGGTTAATTGTATGGGATGGGTTGCTGTGACGGCTTGGAATTCAAAGGTGGAAGGAGTGAAGTTAGGTAGCTTGAAGAGGGAAAAGCTCCATTTGGGAGAGAGCAGGAGACCTTAAAGAACTCATTATACCCTACTGTCCTATTAGGGCATTGCGTTCCAAGAATGCAGGGTTGTTGGTTGTTCCTAGAGTCTCTAAAAGTACAATGGGAGCCAGAGCCTTTTCTTATCAAGCTCCACATTTGTGGAATCAGCTTCCAGTTTGTGTTCGGGCGGCAGACAGCCTATCTGTTTTTAAGAGTACGCTTAAGACCTTCCTTTTTGATAAAGCTTATAGTGATAAAATAAGATAATCTAACAAGAGTGCATTGACGTAGATATGTTGTACCTCTTCACCTATACATTTTAGTTCTTACTCTTTCACTTATTTCCTAAAAACTTAGATCTTATATTTAAAACTTTATCCAAACCTTTCCCCTCTATGACCTCTCGAGGTTTATTAGAGGGTAACAGGTTGCAGAGAACGCCTCGCCCGGCCGGGGAGTGTGGAACGTAGTCACTGACCCACTCCTACCTCTGACAAATTCAGGTTCCAATGGGGACCTTTTTCCCTGTGTGCCTCTCCACCTCTGTTTCCTACTTCTTACTTGCTACCCTTTTCCCTCAACCTATCCTAAGGGAGTGCATATATGTAGACACGTTAGTTTAGCTGCTATATGCTTGGACCGTTGGGGGGGGAACCTTACTCCGTCTTTCTGGCTGTTTGTACCTGTGTACATGTACTCATGTTCCGATTAATCCAGTTTCCCCCAAATCTCTTTTTTGTGTCCATAAATACGCCGGGATCCTGAGTCGAGGCTAATCCTGTTGCTGTGGTCGTGTGTCCTGGATCCTCTATCCTTAGCACTGGATCTGAGTCCTGGACTTCGAGTCGTGGCTGAACCTGTCTCTGCGGTCCTGCCAGACTCTCACCATACTACTTCCCTGATGGCTCCCACAAGATTGCTGACATCCTCGTGGATTAATCTTCTTATTATAGACACATGCATTTCCAAACATTTGGACTACCTATTTTGTAAATGTATTATCTTTTCGATTTACACACGGCATCTATTGCACGTCTGTCCGTCCTGGGAGAGGGATCCCTATGCTGTTGCTCTCCCTGAGGTTTCTCCTATTTTTCCCTTTAAACTGTGGGGTTTTCCCTGGAAGTTTTTCCTTGTACGATGTGAGGGTCAAAGGACAGAGGGTGTCGTATTGTCATAGTGATATTCTGTACACACTGTGAAGACCACTGAGACAAATGTAACATTTGTGATATTGGGCTATATAAATAAACATTGATTGATTGATTGAGGAGACCAGTGCCACCTCCTCTGCCAGTGGGTCTGGGTGTATGGGAGAAGGAATATGCTGTGGTGAGAGCTGCTGGAGTGGATGTGTTGGATGGTGTAATCCACGTCTCAGTGAGAGCAAGGAAATCCAGAGACTGGAGGGAAGCATAGCCAGAAATGAAGTCAGCCTTAGGAACAGCTGACTGGCAGTTCCACAGGCCCCCTGAAACTAGATGTTGGATCTCAGTGGAGCATGTGGGATAGACGAGAGCAGGCCGGTTATATCGATTAGGAGATACACGGGGCCAGTGATAATTGCGAGAAGACACATGAACAGGAATGGAGAAAATATACATGATTATAGCATGAGGGGCTAAAAAACCAAAGAAAATACAATACTAGTGATACTTAGCTCAATCAAAGTAGGATTTGCCTCCTCTTTGCCTCCCTCGTGACTCCTGCAGGATTCCAATGTCTTTGTCAGCCTTACTCCCGAAGGACTCCAATGTCTTTGTCAGTCTTCGTCTGTCTGATGCTCCAGGAAAGAGCTACCTAAAATGGACACCTGATTGCTGAGTTCTCACAGCTGTGGGGCCACGCCCCTCTAATTAGTTAACTCTACATTTGATGGGCGACAGCAGAGTCTTCCTGCCTATTGTGCAGGGTTGAGACAAGTGACCCACTGAGACCTGTGTAACAGGTTCTGTTGAGCAGTTCTGAGATTTAAAATCTCACAAAGGCCCAGTTTCAGCTACAATAACTACAGAACAAGTATACAGAGTAGAATAAATGAAACAGAGAAGTCTATTTAAACAAGAATATAACTTACAGTTATTTTAAGTGTAACACAATTAGAACCAGAATAATATATATATAATATATATTATATGTCTCATGTTGTAGGTTTTTGTGGCAGATGTTGATGCCTTGATGACAGAGGGAGGGGGCTCCCATTTGAAACACTGTGGCTCAAGGTTTGCCATCTTCACAGTCATGATGGATGATAGAGTTCCATCAAGAGCCAAACTGTTTCGGATTTTGGTTTTGTTCAGTCCCACCACAGAGAATACTCGTTCAGCATTTGAATGTGGAAGTATCAACCCCAACTTGGAAATACGAGGGAGCCTCCCAAATCTGCTCATACCGGTCACTTTTGAAAAATGTACATAGGAAGCCTAATTACTATCAAGTATTTTTGGATAGAATTAAGTTGATTACGTCAATGGGTATTTCAAAGGGTGCAGAATAATTCTTACCTTATTCTTCATTGATGCCATGTTCCCCCAAAAGCTCTCAATGTCGAACATGGTTGGGTCTTCGG
Source organism: Notothenia rossii (assembly GCF_949606895.1). Classification (NCBI taxonomy): domain Eukaryota; kingdom Metazoa; phylum Chordata; class Actinopteri; order Perciformes; family Nototheniidae; genus Notothenia; species Notothenia rossii. Next base: position 10,986,406 of record NC_136911.1, on the reverse strand, counting down.
GCATGGCAATGTCCTTGGACTGGTAGTCCAGAAACTCCTCACTCAGTTTGTCACGCTCGTCATGTCCGTTGTATGGGAGAAGTTTAGGAAACCTAAAAAGAACACAATGTGGTAAAGTAATGTAGCTGAAACGGGTTGTTTTTCAGATGTGGTAATTAAACTTTACAATCTATTAAGAAAATGTTAAGAAAATGTGACAAGAGCCAAGAGTCTACCTGACATCTTTCAGACTTTCAAACTAACAGACAAACATCAGACAGAAATCGAAATATACAGTTAAGGAATGAATGATCCAGTCTCAAAAGATAGCTTCATCATGTTACTGTTTGATTAATTGAATATTTTATTCGACAGAAATGCAAACAGCACAGGTACAGTACTGTAAATTCCCTTAGTTCATACTAGTAAGCTTCCATTTGCTCACACACGCAAATACGTGATGATTTAACTAACACTGCTATTAGTCACGGTTGTTTGTTGTTAAACCCACCGCAGCAACCTGCCACACTGCTCACCAGCAGCCTGTGTAACGTTCAGTCTCACGTAGTCAGACCCAAGGTTGACTTCATCAAAATAAAAATATTTTTAAAAATAATGTGTTTGTAAAAAATGAAGTGGTTACCTCCCATTTGACCTCCCGCTCCAGATGAAAATGACAGTCACGGCATTATTGAGGCGCTAACAGACATCTCACGTTTACTTTTCGATTTATCCGCCATAAGTGTTGTTCTCATAGAGTTGTCTTCATAGGATAGAGATGCAATGACCCGCCCTAAGCTGCCTCTGATTGGTTTGTATACGTGGTGCCTTTCGTTGGTTTGGTTAGATTTAGCCTCGAGGGCTGATGATTGGTTATCACATATCTCGGTCAGCCAATCGGGGGCAGAATAGGGCGGGCTCACCCTGTCTGACTCGAACTACGGCAAGCCTCAAGCAACAAGTTATGGAAATATATCATTAAATAAAAAAATGATTATAAAGTGGTGAGAGGGGGGGAAAAGCGTGTGAAATGGCAAGTGTGGCGTGAGGCGTGTGAAGAGGTTAAATTGCGTGACTCTCACTCTCAAAGGGTAAGACTTGGCAGCTCTGTAGCGTGAAGTAGAAAAGATTGCAGATGCTAATGTTGCGTTAGCATTTCTCCCCCGGGCTTAAATTGTCTATTATAGAATGATCACACCGGTGACAGTACTCTTCAAAGGGTTCACGAAATATGACTACTACTCTTACTGTTTAACATTTTGGATTACTTAATGTTACTTCATATTAAGGCAAATAAAAATGACAATGCTGTAATGCTAACTAACGTGCTAGCTACTAGCTAGGTAGCTAACTTGATCCAGCCACTCCTGGTCCTTTCATCAGACGGGAAGCGAAAGAACGAGCAAGACCCATTGCTGGTATGATAACAACCTGGTACTAAGCACACAGGCATCTTGTTAAATTGATCTTATTTTAGCCAGCGCCATATAGATAGATTATATCTATATGGCGCTGATCTTAGCTATCTCTTAGTGGAGGAAACAATTGTGACATCACTTACGCGACTCTGGGATTTGTAGTCTTTCTAGTTGCGTATTTTTCATAGTCTTATATTTCAACAGTTTTACGACAAACTGACTCTTTTGACATGGAAATTATTTTTTAAGATTGACAAACATCATATGTGTAATTCATGGCAAAATTCAAACAGGATCGAAAGATAAGTGTTCTCTCTCCATTGACTTCAATACATTATTTTTCCGAAATAAGGTCCCATGGACCGGAAGTAGACGGGCGTGACTTCGCCACTCTATGAGCTACGGCACATAATACTTATACGCTAATTAGCCTAGCCGCTAATTAGCTTAGCCACTCGGAATTAACACTGTATTTATACAGTCGCTGTTAAACACTTCCGCCAACTCCGGTGTCGATGAAGCAGCATGTCCTGCTCCGGGCTGTGCTCAGACTCTCCATCAGAATCAGCTCCGATTAGACCTTTCTGAATCCAGACAGGATGGTGTCGGTCGTCACTGAAGCTCATGCTGTGTCGATTCATCTCATAACATCCTGGAAAGTTACATGACTTTTTTCTTCTTTGGTGGTACTTCTTTGAGTATAGTCGCAGGATACAGCCAGACAGGTAAAAAAAAACGCGATTTGTCCGGAAAATACGGTATCTTTGAATAATCAAATATAATACAAACATACCTGAGGACAAACAAACACACAAGGTCCTTTAACATCCATGTTGCACGTCACATCACTACAAAAACAGAAGACAGGAAACTCAGTACCCCCAAGTCTGTTAACCAGTAACTAACCATCAGTTCTTCAATCAAAGTAACTAATTAACTAACCATTAATGAATCATTCATTAATACAGAACCCCCCAGTTGGTTTAGTTCTTCATTCACAGTCACTCAGGAACTCCTCCTTAACTAACCATAATGAATCATTAATTAATACAGTACCCCCCCCCCCCAGTCTGTAACTAACCATCAGTTCTTCAATCACAGTCACTGAGGAACTCCTCATTAACTAACCATTAACTATCTAGCCGTTCCTTATTCACTACTCAGTGACTAAGCACATGTTGTGTACCTTATTGTAAAGTGTTACCAGAGAAGTTTCTCCGTGGCTGTGGGCCCGTTCTCATCACACAGCACCCCCCTATCCTGCGTACTGCCCCAGGGTTCTGTTTTAGCCCCCATTCTTTTTGCCCTTTGCCCTTTGCCTCAAGCAATTTCCTACAGCTCAATGCATCAAATATAGAATTCCTGATTTTAGCAGCTGATAACATCGCCTCTAAGGTAGCAAGCCACCTGGGTTCATTTAGTGGTAACGTTAGGGCAAACATAAAAAACCTTGATGTTACCTTCGATCAGTCTATGCTACTAGACAACACATCAAACTCCTGACCCGTACCTGTTTTTTCCATCTCAGGAACATTGCCAAGCTTAGGGGGGTTCTATCCAATGCAGAAATGGAGATGGCTATCCATGCCTTTATTTCATCCCGGCTTGATTATTGCAATTGTGGCGGTGTGGTGCTCGTGTAAAATGCTCGGTTTGCTGACAATGCCACCTGGGGGAGTTTTGCCCCCAGGAAATTACTAAAAACTAAAGTTATCCAATTTAATAAAAGGCAATCAGGTCCGTTTGAACACAACAGGCAGAGACAGTGTGAAGGATATTACAACAATAGTTATTTTATTGATACATAGTTACATTTCTAATAATAAACAACATAATGTTCTAAAAGTTCTCCAGGGAGGATGAGGGAGCAGATTTGTCACCTCCACTTAAATAGCAGGTGCGCTGGCATGGTGCCAAGCAGCGTCACAGAGGGAGGAGACATCCGGTCACACAATGCTCTTTTTTCCTGCCTCAACAAAACATCAATAAACCGGCTACAACAGGTCCAAAATGCTGCAGCCAGATTGCTCAATCGGTCCAAAAAAACATGCCACATAATTGGCTCCCAGTCCATCTCAGAACCCAATTCATGGTATTGGTTTTTACATAATAGAGCTGTCCATGGCCAAGCCCCAGCCTACATTAACGACCTTATCCACCCTCACAGCACAACCCGGGCCCTGAGGTCCTCTGAGCAAGGCCTCCTAAGGGTGCCCCTAACCAGGCTAAAAACTAAGGGGGACCGTGCCTTTGAGGCGGTGGCTCCAAGGCTTTGGAATAAACTGCCCCAGAAATTAAGAGCCTCTGTCTCAGTAGAGATTTTTAAGGGGCAGCTAAAGACTCACCTTTTCTGACAGGCTTTTGGGGCGTCAGAGGAGGTGAGTTTGTAGCTGTTTTTCATTGGTGTTTTATCCTATGTTTTACTTGCTGTGTTTTATGCTTTTTTATACATTTTATAGTTGTATTTGAATTGTGCATTGTGTACTGTATACTGTAAACACTTTGTACATTCATGTTGTGAAGGGTGCTATATAAATAAAGTTTTACTTACTTACTTACTTACTTATTTCTGCTGCCTGAGCCACATAACGTGTCATCACTTGCCGTCATCTCCAGTTGTACTTGATTTTGTTGTTTTCATCCTGGATAGTGGTTCTGTCCTTAAACATTGTCTTTCCGCCTTGTATCTCAGGGTGCTAGAAAGGGATAAAACCCTTCATGCATGGTGAGGATCTTTCCTCTCTACCTTTCTTTGGCCAGGTCAGGGGGGTATCAGATGACCAGCAATGCATATATGTTGATGGCTTGGATCTTGTTCCTCTCATTGTGCTGACTCTTGAGGTCCAACCTAACTCTGTGTATCTTCTTGGCGGAGGCTTTCTTACATAATGAATGTTATGTTTTAAGCTTATATCAGTGTGAACAAATGCCTTGAAAACATGGGAAAACCATAATGATAACTACATACTTAACAAGAAAATGCTCTCAGACTTCTGCCAAGGATGCAGGTCACTGTGTAATCATTGTTATAATGTAATTGCAGAATGCATTCCTACAGTATATAATATGCTTGTTTATACAGGGCAGGCACAACATACTGAGTAAAATGCACACTCGTACACACATTATAGGGGGCTGAAGCATTTGACCTATGCCTTGAATTGGTATTGTCTGTCTGAGTGTTGTTGTATATACAGAGCTGTAAACACTCTTAACACATTAGGTATTGCTTTTGTACAGTCAACTTCCAAAGTTTGAGGCTCTCTGATTGCCTGAAGGACTCTCCATCCACTATGTTTTGTTTTCCTCTGCTTATTGGCAGATTTGGTTACTCAATCCCGGATATCGTTTGACACACATCATTAAGCTTGATTGACCCGCCTTACCTTGGTAAATTGATAACTATGCTAAACCTGAGGCATCAACTGTTGCACTGCGAAAACTTTCAGGTTAAAGCTCTTCCTTTGTTTGTGCCACATGTGAGAGTATTTTACATGAATTGACTATTCTGAGGGCTCAAAAGGCATGGAGAATTCCTTGATACTGGATGGGAAGTTTTCAAGGGGCTGGATTTTAACACAAGATGAAATATGGCAATTGACATGCTGTTGAAAAATGCTCATATGTAGCTCAAACAACACATTTTCTATAAAATGTAGCTCAGTTCTTGTAAAATTAGCAAATTAATGATTATTTGTTTCGTCAAGTTGAGAATGAGAAAGCTGTCCCATTTTAATTAGACAACGTCAACATAAAGACATACTAGCTGTAAGGCTAAAACTGAAACATCACATTTCCTTTTGAAGTTGTAGCAGTGTAGCCAGTGTTGGATTCCCAAACAACAAAGAAAGCCTAAAGATACAACATGTATGTACATCCTGTTTTAAAAAAAATGTTTATAAAGGAGTGGCAATCTCATAAAAACACTCCCAAAAAAGTAAGTATACAGACTGAACTACTTTATGATTAACTGCTACTTCTCCGCAACTCTATACTTTATTGGTCTTCGGATCGTTAGCCAACATAAAATGTGGATATCATACTAAAAGCGCTTCATTGATAACAGTCCAAACCTTCCTCTATAAAAGTGACAGATAGCATTAACATCTTCAGCCCACTTTCATGTCTTTGTTGGCTAAAAGCATAACGCAAATACCAGTGAAGTAATATTACAACGGGACACCAAAGCACAGTAAATGTTCCATTGCCTAAACTAGAATCATATAGAGGAAACATTATTTGAATTAAAAGTTGTATGATATTCTTTCAAAGTGAGTTTTTAATTATTTGTTTAAAAAGAGCACAGAAGCAGTTTTGCATCAGTATAGCACAGTTGTCCGAAGCCTCTTCAAAACAGTTAATTTCATCTGGTAATTGTAGATTTCTGGCCAGTGAAAAAATTATAAAAATCGAGACAAAGAGAGAGCTTTCAATGTGTGTCTGGCAGGAGAAAAATCAATTTTTATAGGCTCGAGTTTATAGATGGATTGTGCTTTGTGCCTGTAAATGGTGCTCTGAAGCTTATCATTGCATGGTTATCAGACGCTCGGAAAAAAAATGTAAAACCACCAGCTGTCCAAGAAAGGATCCAGAGTGCATTGGGTCCTTACATAAAAGCGCATTGATTCCATCACTATCATAGTTCAATTCCTCTCACCGTGGCTTCCATTTTCGTTAAATAACTGTAATTTTTGATGGAGCAATTTTAACTTGCTCTGCACCATGAACATCAGTCATATTTGTATTCAAATCATTGATACGGCACTTAAACTATTTGACGTTGCTCAGTGTTCTTGGATGGGATCCAGGTAGTCTTCAGAAACTCCTTTGTGTTAATGCCAGGATAGACAGAAAAAAAGGGGAAATGCAAGTTTGGAGTACAATAATGTTTTGAATCATACAATAATTTAAATAAGTGTACGCTAAAAGCTTCACTATTTCATTGATATATATTGATAATATATTGATATTAAAGTGACTGTTATTGATATTGATTGTTTTTTTATCTTAACGTGTGCATATGTGTAAATGTTTCTGTTGATTGTGTATATAGGATATACGGGAGCGGGTGTGGGTGAGGAGGCAGGCAGCAGAGTTCTGGATATGTTGGAGTTTAATGAGGAGGTTGGATGGTATGTCGTAGAGCAGTGGCTCCCAACCTGGGGGGCGCGCCCCCCCTTGGGGGGGAGCCAAAGATCAGGCCTCAGATGATTTGAGGCCAAAGATCACCTTTTTTTTTTACATATAATTGTAACGCAATACATGATTGTCACTAAAAGTCTTGTCTCTCCATTACAATAAAATATAAAAAATAATTGATTAATTAATTATATTAAAATGTCATGTTAGTAGCTATTATAGGCATAAAAACACAGAAATGTATAATTCTTTCTTTAATAGAAATGTTTCTTCTGCCCGTAAAGTGTCCAAACCAGGCTTTGATGGATAAATTCATAGTCATTATCCATGCCAGTTTCAGTTGGATTATTTGTCACAGTTGCTCCGATCAGATCGATCTCCTCCATTTTGTAGATTATTTACGACTTTTGAAACCACATAAACACATCAGCAAAATCCGGCTTACTTTGAGCATGTGTTTTAAACAGTTTAATCCCTTTGTGAACTGTTTCGGTGCTGTGTTTTGATCGGAAACCGGATTTAAATTGCTCAAAGAGGTCAAAAGATGGCTCAAAGATAGGCTGCTAGTCTATCTTTGTAAATGGAGTTCGACGATTTGGACTGTTGGTCCATTGTTGCAAAAATATCAGTTGAAATGTGTACCACAACAAATATATTCTACATGCAGGATAAGAAAATGTATACACCAGCCGGACTATGTCAATTAGGTGCTCATTTTGACACTCACAGATACTGTAGGCCAAAGATTGAGAAGTACTTTTATGTGAACACATTATAAGATTGTACAGCCATGTTAGCAGATCTTTGTGGCTACATACAGTTTGTGTCTGGTATGTGTCTTGAGCTAAATTCTTAGTCCGAGTCCCAGAACCAACTCAGGTCGAAAATAAACTACTGGTTGATATCCACCATCATCTTCCATTTGTGTTCCGTATATAGATGTTGTGGTTCTGGCTTTTTGAAAAGATGTTTGGGGATTTTTTCTATGCCTCTCAAACATTGTTGTAGCAGCCCAAGAGCTGATACAAGTCATTTATGGAAAACCATCATTCTGGACAAATACAAATGTTAAACAAATGGTGCTTGACTCCAAAGTCAAGAGGAAATCCAGTCCATCATTTTTGGGGAAAATAAAAATAACAAAAATGTCAAGGGAGAAGTCAGGATATCACCAAAGTCATTAAACGTTATCCTTTGGGATCCACAAAAGCGGTGCATTGACCAACAGATGGAACAACATTGCCATCTGTAGAGCAATGCCATCAGCATGGCTTATGACATAGAATCCCAGTGGGTGTGTGTGTATGTGTATGTGTGTGGGTGGGGGGTGGAGCATTGTACAATGAAGGCTTTGAGTTTTAGAGGCGCTGTGTTTTAAACATCACTATATCACTGTCAAAGTATAGTGCTATCTTGGAACATTTACTTTGAACAAATGGCACCACAGTGGATAAGATTAGTAGTCTCTGTCTTCCATGTATGGTGTTGTTAACTCTAGTGTTTCTACAAATTATCTCCCCAGCTACTATAAACTCAGTTTGAAGCTTTGATACGAAGGGATACACTCAAACTCAATGTTTCTCAATACTCTGCTATTCACTGCTATGCTTCTAAGACAACTAAGACAGGTCATTTGAAGCAAGTAGTTTTACTTATTTAATAGGGAACACTACCTATTTTAAGTTAGATTAAAATGGCACAAATATGAGACGGATTACAAATATTATGTAGGATAGGTTTTAACATATTTAGGTTTCGTAATGACAAAATGTGATGTATTCATAACTGTAATGAAGAGAGACTGACAAATCTCTTTTTATCCACAAAAGGCTTTGCTATCCTGGGACAACTGCATGCAAGTGTGTGTTTTGTGTAAGTTGTTCCCATGTTACATATCCAAAGAGTTATTGGATTCAGAAGAGGCTGTTCATATTTCTACAAGGTAAAGCTTGTTTACTCATGTAAGAAATTAAGTAAAAATGAAATCTGGTTCTTTTTTCGTTAACTCATACACAAACTGACTTCTTTTTGCAACCAAAAGAGTTCCACCCAGCTGGATATCAAGGAGAATGGACGTTTAAGGCACTTCTGCTTTGACTTCACTTTTCAGACCCAGGGTTACTGTTTGGTTTTGAATAAAATGTCTTAAAGACACCTTATTATTGTTGGGGTTTTCCTTTTCCTGTAGTGTGTTATAAAGATGTTTGTGCATGTAAAAGTTCTGGAAAGGCTAAAGTCCCAAAGTACATTCCAAAAGGGAGTTTTTCTCCCACACACTCACACCCTCTGCCTGAAACACCTTGATTGTAGTTCAATCAGGAGAGACGTGATGTATGAAATACATGTTTATTATCGGGTCACATTATATAGATGAACATAATGATGACAGTTTATAACAAGTGAATGAAATGGTGTTTGGCTATTAGGCCCAGGTTTGGTAGGATGTCATTCGGGAAGGGAAGAACCGTTTCCGATGAACCCCCCCGGGTCTAGACACTGGTGGTGGTGATAAGTGGTTAGGTCCGGTTGGAAGGGAGAAGGTTGAGCTTGGCCCTGAGTTGGAAGCAGGAGGCGAAGGGGTGGAGGAGGGTTGCGCGTTGAAACCTGGAAGACAGCTGATGGAAAAGGGGAGAGCATATATAGAGGGATTATCAGGTGCGATAATTAGGCTTGTGAATGGAGGGAAGTGATAGGTTAGCTGAGGAGTGGCGCTACCTCTCATTTAGTGAAGGGAGCGAGTATTGCCATGACGTGCAATAGGAAGTGATAGGTCTTCCCGCCTGAACTTGCGCTGAGCTTCATTTCAATCAGGAGAGACGTGATGTATGAAATACATGTTTATTATCGGGTCACATTATATAAATGAAACATAATGATGACAGTTTATAACAGTGAATGAAATGGTGTTTGGCGATTAGGCCCAGGTTTGGTAGGATGTCATTCGGGAAGGGAAGAACCGTTTCCGATGAACCCCCAAAAGAAGTGAAAGTATGAAGTACTGAACGTGATGAAATCTTACCTTGTGGGATGCAGTAGAAATCTATGGATGAAATGAGAGGTTAATGCATGTGGGGATTTAGACATACTGATGCCTCCTAGGCATCCTCCCTGGACGTACAGGGCATCCTGGACATGCAGGGCTTCCCGGACGTATGGGGCATCCCAGACGTACGGGGCATCCCGGACGTACAGGGCATCCCGGACATACAGGGCATCCTGGACATACAGGGCATCCTGGACATACAGGGCATCCCGGACGAACGGGGCATCCTGGACATACAGGGCATCCCAGACGTACGGGGCATCCCGGACGTACAGGGCATCCCGGACATACAGGGCATCCTGGACATACAGGGCATCCTGGACATACAGGGCATCCCGGACGAACGGGGCATCCTGGACATACAGGGCATCCCAGACGTACGGGGCATCCCGGACGTACAGGGCATCCCGGACATACAGGGCATCCTGGACATACAGGGCATCCTGGACGTACAGGGCATCCCGGACGTACAGGGCGTCCTGGACATACAGGGCATCCCGGACGAACAGGGCATCCTGGACGTACGGGGCATCCCGGACGTACGGGGCAACCTGACTTCGCAGGGACACATTTTATACAGACCCGAAGGTTACAACCTGGACGTACAGGGTTAGACATGCAAGGATAAACATGAGCCGCGGGGCGAATATACGTGCTGACGTGCTAAGAACCACCACCAGTTATATGCATACGTACCAATTTTAAGGTTGGAGAGACCTTTGGATAGCCAGCACGGCACTGAGGTCCGGACGAATGTAGGATGAGAAGCGGTTGTTGTAGGGAAGAGGAATAATTACCTTGATTGCGGCAGGTTTGCTGCACCTATCCTGAACGAGCCCTGAAATGCTCTTAAGACACCACCACCAGTTATATGCATGTTTACCAGAGGTAAGCAGGAGAGATCTTGGATAGCCGGCACGAGCCGATGCCCGGCGAAGAGGGAGATGTAGACAATGTAATGCGGCTGTTAGCTTGAGTACAATGATGCATGAATATCATACCCTGCTTAACATAAGCCATGTGAGCATGAAACCAATATATGAGTGCAATATGAGCAGCATGAAATAATATTTGCTTAAGTAAATACTGAGACATGACCCATGATATAGGCAGGGCTCAACGCTAACTTTTAAAAGTGGTTGCCAGGCTGGCAACCAGGCATCAGCTTTTGGTTGCCAAAACTGAAAATACGGTTGCCCTTTTTTAGATACGTTATATTTTAAATAATTAAGATGCTATACAGTTATACATCAACTTAATAATGAACATGTGACACAAGAATGTTCAAATGCTTTACAATAAGTAATTAACGCACTTATTTGAACCTAAGTGGTAGTAAACTTGTCAACCCTCAATTGCTGGTATACAAAATACCAGTAGTGCTGCTGTTGTCCTGTTCTTCATAGATCCCTCAAAAATGAATTGAGCAAGTTACTAGTTTCTTGATCATCCGTTGTCTCCCTTTCAAATGTGGGTTTTCTTGACCTTTGTGCTGACCCCCACCATAGACCCATTGGCCCTTCAGCATTGAAGTCTTGGATTGGCCAGACTAATACATTTCTAATGTTAAATAAATGGAAAGCATTCACAGTTAAACATTTGATATTAATTATTGATGCTCTAAATTAGCTTTAATATGTCTAACTATATTTAGAATGTGTTACCTTTTTAAAGAAGTGATTATAATTTTATGCCAACATTTTTCTATGGTAAAGTTTCGTTTTGCACTTTTATTTTGGTAGTAATAAGATCGGGGCTCTTATTTTGAGGGAACTTTTACCAGAAGTGAATGGAAAACATTCCTCTTTGTTTTTCGTTCGGGTTCACCTTACGCTTTATCAGTTGAATCACTTTGAACATTCGTTTGAGAAGTTGAGGTGTTGGCTGAACTTTTTACCACACAGTCAAACAACTTATTTTGCTTCGCCATTTTGTTGTAAAACAAACACACGGCGCACCGCGCACGCGAGTAAACGTGCATCGCTTTCTGGCTCCGTAATCATGCCAATGCACATGCAATTTAAGTATCAGGTTCCGACTGGTCAAAACAATTAAATATCACTCTTAAAACAAATATGAACATTTATCTATTTTAGGGTGCACGTTTTGCTGTTTGCTGTCCTTATTTCTTTATGTTAAAAACTGGTTGCCACTGATGGCAACCAAAGTCCAAGAAGTGGTTGACATTTTTCTGAATGGTTACCAATGGCAACCTGGCAACCGTTACTGTCGAGCCCTGATATAGGACTAGCTTAATTAGCAGTTTAATTACGCCACGATGAGACGTAGATGCTGATGTGCTGGTTGGGTGATTAGACTGTCTTCTATCATCTTACATGAACTTCTCTTTCACCCTGAAAGAAACCCCCCAAAAAACACGGATGGGCAGCATCCGTGGCTGTGTTGAAGCTTGAAACTGCGGTACTTACTGAGCATTGTGACGGGTAGTAGTTACCCGAACTGCATAACTCCATGCTGTAACGCGTTACATCCGACGCTGCCTGAAACTCACCTTAACCCTGAACTAAAGGCAACAATGCATAAACGAACTTCTCTCTTTTTCTCTCTCCTTATTCTTCTTCTCTTTCCTCCTCTCTTTTCTTTCTTTTCTCTTTCTTCCGTTCTTTTCTTTTTCTCTCTCCTTTTTTCTTCGTTCTTCTCTTGCTTTTCTCTTCATTGTTGTTCTTCTTTTTTCTCTCTTCTCTTCTTTCTTTTTTTTATCTCTCTCTTCTTCTCCGTTCTCTCTCTTTTTCTCTCCTCCTCTTCTTTCCTTTCTCTTTTCCCTTTTGCTCTTCTTCTTCTCTCTCTTTTCTTTTCTTCCTCTCTTTTTCTCTTCTCTTTTCTTGCCTGTTTTAGCGGTGAGGCGCAGGGAAAGGAGGCAAGCCTGCTGTGCACTGAACCTGCTAGCCATCTATGACGCACTTAGTGTCCAGTACTGGCTACTGAGCCGGGAGGAGAAGTAGCTTCGATGGGATGTAGCTTGAGCCCTGCCTGCCTGCAAGAGGGGTTGTAGTTGAAGCCAGAAATGGGTGAAGCTTCGCGAGCGATGAGGGCCCGTTCCGCGTGAAGCCGGAAGCGCCGCATTAGAGCGGCCCTGATGCCAGTGATGCTCTCTCGAGAGAGACTGAAGGCTGGGACGAAGCCCTGCTGCTGCTTGCGCGTTGACACCTGGAAGACAGCTGATGAAAAAGGGGAGAGCATATATAGAGGGATTAACAGGTGCGATAATTAGGCTTGTGAATGGAGGGAAGTGATAGGTTAGCTTGAGGAGTGGCGCTCCCAGTGGTGTAGTCCAGGGTATACGCAGGTATACGGCGTATACCCACTTATTTTTCAGACAGCATGGCGTATACCCACTTCTCAATCACCGCTGGTGCGCATTATTTAGTAGTGGCTCAATGTCATTTCATAGTAGGCCTACTGTGAAGACTCATGACACAAACCTACTCTGCCTCATATTGGCTAACTCTATGCCTTCGCTGGTTAGATTGGTCAGGTTTTCAGCGCGAGAACTGATGAAAAACCAATCAGAGGCAGAGTAGGGCGGGTCTTAATAAGGGAAAAAAACTGCATATAGACAAATGTTAATTTACTTTCAACTATTTGCCATTACAAAAATTGTATGAACTGTGGAACTACATCGGCCAGCAGCTCAGCTACAGATAGTGAGGCTAGAACACCGGAGCTGTTAGCTGATAGCCCTGTTATCATCAGCCCTGACATCAGCCCAACACCTGCGCTCCCTCCGTCCCCCTCATCCGTTGAAGAGGATGCTGACAGGGAAGGAGATGAAGACGACAATAACGGTGGGTCTCACTTCTATATTTTAAGATTTTTGTAACAAATCGTAGCTAGGTATTCATATATACTAACATAAAAGTAGTAATAGCATTATTTTCGTTAATAGTTGGTTTCAACTTTTAAATTGAGTATTTCTGATTCTAGTGGCGCTAGTTAGCTATTATAGCTTCATGGCAATGAGCACAGCACACCTTAATGAGACAGAAAGACATTTGGAAAATACATCCATTATTTGCTGCAATCCTTATTTATTACTCTGAACTTTATTGTGTCCCTTATGCTAAGTGTCTGCCCCAACTTTATTTTCCCGACATTTACATTTATCTTGTACACAAAATCCATCCCCATACACCAGAGATAGCCTGAAGGCTTTTCAAGAGCATAGCTAGGTAGCACGCAATCTGAAGAACGTTAGCGCTTAGCTAACGTTAGCTAACATAATGCTAAGATCATCGTGTGTTTGGTGACGTGACACAGCTATCTGCTTAATTGTAACATTAGCTGTGGCAACTGAAGATTAGTGTTTTGGATTGTCAGCGTTTTCCTGTCAAATGGAGATAAAAAATTAGCTAGCTAGCACTAGCAGCTACATAATTTGAGGTCAAATGTAGCTAGTGCTAATTTATAGGAGACTGCACAATCTGAGGGTAGATGTTGGCTGCCAGTGGTCTCTTCTAATTAAAGACAGCCATTTATCCCGCCGATCTACCTCTTTTAGGATTGAATAAAGTCTTATATCTGTGTTACTTTGGCGACCGTTGTTTCAGCCAACAGCTTAAAAATAGCAAGGGCATTTTGACCTTGTGCGACGCACAGCCAGATTCGGGCATAGCGACGCTACGTGGAATCCACGAATTTGGATACATTATGAAAACGGGTACTTTTATTTTGAAGGCAGGATGCGGTAGGAAGTAAAAGACGTATATGACGGTAAAAGTTTAAAAGTGCGTCTTCCTCACGAAAGGAAACGTGCTGTTGTTTACCAAGGACCTGGTTGAAAAGGGCACAAGGTTTGTCTGTGTTTAGGTCTAATTTGTGTGCAACATTGAGTCACGTCATAACGCCTTTTCTTAGAAGAGTTTTCACACTTTGTATTGACACAGCCATGGATAAAGCTACAGCTAGGCCCTGTGTAATTGACCTTGACTATTTGGGGGCTAAAATGAAAAAATCTAATAATGCAGATTATGAAGGTGACAACTTTACACTTTTGAATAGGTTATGGTCATTGTTCCCCTTTTATAGCCTATAATTCAATCACTTTTGTTGTTCTTCCCTTAGACATCAATAATGACTGGCCTGACCTGTGGACTGTCAATCAAAAAGAGGATTTTAATTCCAAGAACCCCTGGTTGGGATCCAAAAACAAAAAACTTGGTAAGTTTAGGTATCTTGTTAGTTTAGGTAGCTTCTGAAACAGTGGACACACATTAATATTGTGTGCGTGTGTGTGTGTGTGTCCTTTTATGTATATGGGAAAAATAGACCATGCACACATAAAGCTGTGGATACAGTAGTTACATTGTATGTTTATGCTTCACAGGATGTCTGGTTTGTAGCAGTGTGAACTCCATTGGGATCAACAAGGAGCAAGGTGTATCACTCTCAAGAGAATGGATGAACTTTGAAATTCAAGTGTCTTCTCAGGGAAGTAGAGAAACAAGTCTGTCAGTCTTGAGAAATAAGATCAGGAAACATGCTTTGTCCAAGGCACACTCTCAGGCTGTGAAGGTGGCAGAACAACAAAAAGAATTGGCCATTGAGAATGCAGTGGAGGTTATGACTGAGTCCTACAAGAAGGAAACTGATGCTGTGTTCCGAACAGCCTACCATTTGGCCAAAAAGAACAGACCCTTTTCTGACCATGAGAGCCTCATTGAGCTGCAGGAACTGAATGGTGTTAAGATGGGCTCAATACTTCATTCACGTTACAGTGCAACACAAATCATACAACATGTTGCCAGTGAGATGCAGAGCAAAATTGTGAGTAACATAATAGCATCATCCACGAAGTTAGCTGTCCTTATTGACGAGGCCTCTTCTTTAAGTCACAAACCTGTCATGACAGTTTCTGTAAAAGCGTCAATTGAAGGAGCAAGCCCTGAGTTCATATTCCTTGATCTAGTTGAATTAGACAATCAGAGAGCAGATGGCATAGAACAGGCTTTACTCACCTGTTTAATGAAGGCTGGCTTTACAGAAGAGTGGCTTCTTGAAAAGTGGGTAACATTTGTGTCTGATGGAGCCAGTGTCATGCTAGGAAAGAAGTCAGGAGTAGCAACCAGGTTGACCTCGAGATTCCCAAGGCTCTTTGTGTTGCACTGTATGAACCATAGGCTGGAACTAGCTGTGTCAAATGTTGTTGATGAGGTGACGGGTGTCAACCACTTTAAAATATTTATGCAGAAGCTATATTCACTTTATAGTATGTCGAACAAAAATGAGCGTGAACTCAAAGATGCAGCAGCTGAAGTAGGCTCACAACTTCTTCGCATTGGCAGAGTTTTAGATGTACGCTGGGTGGACAGTAGCTTTCGTACTGTTCGTGCTGTGTGGACATCCCTGGGAGGTCTTGTGCAGCACTTTAAGAATGCGTCTTCCGATGAGATGAGGTCCACCAAAGAGAAACAAATGTACAGAGGTTTATTATACCGTCTTCAAAGTCCTGAATTTATCTGTGACCTTGGGCTCATGTATGACACTCTCCATGAACTAAGTGTCCTGTCACTGGAGCTTCAAGCTCATTCTATAACTCTCCTCAGAGCAGAGCATCTGCTGAAACGCTCAATCAGAGTGATACAGTCTTTCAAAGAGAGTCCAGGTGAAAAATACTGTGAGGCTTTAGAGGCAAAAGAGGCTGGGGAGTATCGCTCTATAGCTCTAGTAGGAAATGCAAAGCTGAAGTCAATCAAAGTTCTTACAAAGCCTTGTGAACAATCTTGAGCAACGCTTGTCTTTCGAAGATGCGGTCATCAAGGACTTCAGCATCCTTGATCAGAGTAAATGGCCATCAAACCCCAGCATTCGCCATGGTGAAGACCAGGTTAAGCGACTGTGCAAGTGATTTCACTTGTGCACAGACCAAGCACTGAATGGGATGCGAGACCTACTGGAAGAGCCCAATAGTGAGCCCAAGGACCTAAAACCACTCATGAACTGTATGAAGACATTCCCTGTCAGCACAGCAGAGTGTGAGAGGAACTTTAGCCTTATGAACAATATAAGCTCAGACAAAAGGGCTGTACTACTGATCTCAAACATATCAAACTTGATGATGATTAATATCAGCCCCCCTACTTCTATGTTTGATCCTCAAAAGTATATGAGGACCTGGTTGAAGAGACACCGTGCTGCCACTTCTATGCGTTCAAGGCAATGCGGTGTGAAAACTCCTGCAGAAAGCAAGTCTGTCTGGAAAATACTGTAATATGAGCACTTACTTAGAAACCCAGCACTGGGTTGAGAGAGTCACTTTGGTTTTCATGGATATGTTGTAAAATGTATATATTTTTGTTCATTGTTAACTATATATTGTTGTTTTGTAACATATCGTTTTGAATTTATTGTTGAATTATTTGAATGATGATATTCAATATTTGTGGTGATATTTATGTATATATATATTTATATATATATATATATATATATATATATATATATATATATATATATATATATATACACTATATTGCCAAAAGTATTGGGTCACCTGCCTTGATGTGCATATGAACTTAAGTGACATCCCATTCTTAATCCATAGGGTTTCATATGACGTCGGTCCACCCTTTGCATCTATAACAGCTTCAACTCTTATGGGAAGGCTTTCCACCAGGTTTAGGAGTGTGTTTATGGAAATATTTGACCATTCTTCCAGAAGCGGCAACTGAAGTTGGATGAAGAGACTGGCTCTCAGGCTGTGCTCCTAATTCATCCCAAGGGAGTTCTATTGGTTTGAGGTCAGGACTCTGTGCAGGCCAGTCAAGTTCATCCACACCAAACTCTGTCATCCATGTCTTTATGGACCTTGCTTTGTGCACTGGTGCACGGTCATGTTGGAACATGAAGGGGCCATTCCCAAACTGTTTTCAAAGTTGGGAGTATGGAATTGTCCAAAATCTCTTGGTTAAATTACCTCACAAATGCGCTTCTGGAAGAATGGTCAAAAATTCCCATAAACACACTCCTAAACCTTGTGGAACGCTCTGCTTATTTATATGACAAATAATTCACTCATGAGAAGGAACGACAGATGTCCCGTAATGTAGTGGAGTAAAAGTAAGATATTTTACTTTGAAATGTAGTGGAGTAAAAGTAAAAAGTCCCCCAAAATGGAAATACTTAAGTAAAGTACAGATACTTCAAAAAAGTACTTAAGTACAGTAACGAATTACATTTACTTCGTTACTGTCCACCACTGTGTGTAAGTAATACTGAGTAACTATACTGGGTTAATATTTTTGGGGTGAACTAAATAGAGTATGTCACTATAAAACAGGGCGATCCTTTGCACTATGGGCTGCTTAAAAAAAATTGCAAAACTAAGAGTATACCCACTTCTCCAGGGACCACTACACCACTGGGCGCTCCCTATCATTTAGTGAAGGGAGCGAGTATTGCCATGACGTGCAATACGAAGTGATAGGTTTTCCTGCCTGAACTTGCGCTGAGCTTCATATGACTAGGCTCTCATTTCAAATAGAGGGTAAAAAGAGGTACTGCAGCACAGGCAGTGAAAAAGAAAACACTCTTTGAACATTAAAGCATGTAAACTGTCACACTAGAGGCACAAGATACTAATACAACCCTAAAATGAGATCATAATATGTCATCTTTAACAAGTATACCAGAAATGATCATGCCATTTTTCCCCAGGATACATTTTAATACAATACTGGATCTTTCAACTTTTTTTGTCCAGCAAGTCATAATTGTATTATTGTTTGTCACCAAATATTTGCAAAAGCAGAACAGTTCCCATAAGCCTTAGCTGTAGTTTGTTTTAAGTGAAAAGTAAACATTAGCTGATAAGCATCAGCATGTTTAGCAGTTAATGAGCCCCTAGATAGCCGTAGGCTCAACGTCATGCACAGGCTGAGCTATGGGAGATTTCTACCAACTGATGTCCATGTTGTTAGCCCTAAAACATGGACACAACGGCTTAAGTGAATATCTGTTTTGACCTTAAACCTATTAAACCTAAACCTATTAATTCAGTTTTGTATAAGGAATCAAAAGTTTGAATTAAAAGAATGTTTCACTGCACACAACATTCACAATGACTCAGCGGTTTTTTATTGCAATGAATAATGGCAATACCTGCACCAACCAGAACAGTTCATCATCATTTAATGATGATGAACCGTTCTGGTTGGTGCAGCCTTTGTGTGAACCACTGTTCCTTATTCATGCTCGATTAACCGATAAAATGATATGCAGCAGTTTGCTTCTTGTGAACACTCTTGTGCACTCATTGTTTTTGAAGTTGTTTAGACAAACTGAAAATAATACGTTTCTACTGTGCCAGACATAAACAAAAGTGTGATGTTGACCTAAGCATTTTTTAAGGACAGCATGTGATACAATAGAGTCTTGCCACTTGCAGTAAATCTCCTCTTTTTTCCATGTGGCCAATTCCACTTACATCATTGCTATTATTATTCAGAAATAGCAAAAAAACAAAATGATAAATGGCTTTGGATATTAGAGCTGTCATACAGTCTAGCTCTAACATTCCCATTAAAAAATGTCATATATGTAAGGGTTTTATTTTGATAAATGTTCGCATCTCCTAGAAGTTGTGTTTTTTTAATACGAAACAGATAAAAGTTCAACTCGATCAAGGTTTTTGACAGATGGACAACAGTATCACAGACATTAATCCTCAGCAGAGATTAAGAGAAAGGCTTAAACTTAACCGCTGTTTTTCTTCTACTGGTTACTGACAGTGTTTTGCAGCACATCAAACCACACCACGTGTCGATTTGAAAAGGGGTAATTGAATTTCTGAATGCATGATAAAGCACTTGAGTTTACAGTTCTTTAGAGACCTGCACATTCCTCAGTAGAGCACCTTAGGGATGCTCTTCTGTTCTGGGATGTCTTCAAACTGTAAACAATGCCACATTGAGTCCAAATGAAATGTGGAAGAAGTGCAACTCTATAATAATGATGTCATGTTTGATCAGGCGTTTCCCTTTAATGAGACATCTAAAATCCTAAAAGTAAAAACTGCGGTTATTAACTATTAACCACTGTTAGAAAAATATCACTCGTCACCGGCTTGATCTTCAATATCAGGATACATGTATTTATTATCTTTGCAAGAATGGAAGTAGTCATCACACACAGGGCTGCATGGGACAAATAGTTCCCAGAACAGTGTCCTTGACATGCTTATTGGCTGTTGCAGTCACAAGATGGAGAATACCGGTTCAAAGCAGTATACAATGTTTAGTTCAGATTTGCTAAGGCCTGTGAAGCAATAAACATGACAGTCATATGAATCATCATGTTAATCGTTATCACATAGCTATCATATGCCTAAAACAGTGTGTCCTGACACTCTTCTAGGTACTCATACATCCTGTTACGTGCACAGCTACGTAGGGCCTAAGTTATCCTGTGCTACTCTGATATCTGAAGAGTACATTCAGTATTTCTCCAACAACCACCATCAAGTTAATATAAAGCCTCTGAACTCCCGCACAGGTGTTTTCAGTTATTGATGATAATAGGCCTCTGCTCAAGTTCATAGTGGGGCAGAGCTATAATGGCTATAAAGGTAAAACATTTTCATCTAGCATTAAAGAATGATAATTGTGTACATTTCCCATCCTAAAAGGTGCAACAAATCTGGACAAGTGGAGACTCAGGTAGGTGTAAAGGGCCTTGAAAGCTGCAAGAAGTGTTTTAGAGATTCCAAGTATGTGCTACATAAAGGGATTGTACATATTTTAAAACACGAGTGGTCACATAGGATGGTAAAGAGAAAAAAGGAAGATAATGACAAAAAAAACGGATTATTTGGGTGCATGTGTTCCTGAGAGGAGAGATAATGTTGTTGTTGCAGAAATGGCATATACAATGAAAGCAGAATTAAACTTTCTCTAGATCTTATATATTTCGGGAAATCATAAGATCTTTCACTAACATTTCATTCACTTACTTCTCATTGTTTTATGTGCTGAGAATGTGGAAAATAAATAATTGCCAGTTAAATCATAGTCGACAAATAAATTACAATTTTGGAAATAACAATCTTTTGTGTGTGGGAACTACGCTATAAAATGAACCCTTACAATCTCCATCACATAATTTTCATCACAACCACAATAAATATAGTTAATTAGAGTAATTTAAAATGTGTAGCTGCAGGCGACACTTTTGCCAGTCTCATTAAAAATATGATTGCGTGCACATTTGTTGCCCTGGTTACCAGGTGTTTTGAATGGAGACACAGAGGGAGGACTGACAGGAACAGAATGCCTTCAGGAAGTAGCAGAGGAAAGTTATAATTGATCTACACTTTTTGTGAGACTGTGAATGTTTCCGTCTCCAAAACGCCTGTTGATTTGCAGTCAAAACAGTTAAATCAATCATCAAAATGACAATTTCGATGTGCACCTAAGCAAATAGGGTTTCTTGGAGCACTCTGGCTAGGGTTGCAGAAAATATAACCAGCACAAGCAAGAACCATACCACAGCAAGGTCCATACGACACTGTCCTTTTTTAAAGGTGTAATGAAGGAGAAGAATAATAGGGGAAGAAGGTGTCTGTAGGCTGGATGGATGAAGGCTGGGGAGGAGGAGACCCAGTAGGAGATCAATCTCTGGATTACAGTCCCCCAGACAGTTACAGGCCCCATACACCACCTGGAGAAGGAGAGATGCAGGAAACAGGCACTAGATTTAATAAGAGGGGATGAAAGAAGAGTTGATGGATACAAATAGGTGGGAGGGAGTGGCAAGGGGGAAAGTTGATGGGTGGACGAGAGGGAGGGCAACGCAGGTGGGTCCTATAAGTAGGCTTGACTGATGATTAAAGATGGGGATGAAGTATGAAAGTCATTCATGCAGTGTTTAAGAGTTCCTTGACACTGGCCATCACCACACCATTGAACAGATTCCTGCTGCCTTACGAGTGCAATGTTTAAAAATGCCACCAATGGGTTCAAGATGTTCATCTATTTTCTAATTAAGTTTATATTTAATAATACTAATAATAATAATGCATTTTATTTATGGGCGCCTTTCAAAGCTCTCAAGGACACCTTACAGAGCATAATTAAAAACAAGCAACAAAGCAGATCAAACAGTAATTCAAGACTTTAAAAACAAAGACTTAAAAACAACAATCAGTTTAGAAGAATTAAGATATACGCCAGTTTAAAAAGGTGGGTTTTCAGGCAGGATTTGAAGGTTGAGAGTGAGTCCATATTGCTGATGTCTTGTGGGAGAGAGTTCCAGAGACAGCGGGCAGAGTGGCTGAAGGCTCTTGACCCCATGGTGGTCAGGCGGGCAGAAGGTACAGTGAGTTGGAAGACAGAAGAGGATCGGAGAGCACGAGAGGGAGTGTAGATGTGAAGGAGTTCAGAGAGATATGGAGGTGCAAGAGTGTGAACGGCCTTGAAGGTGAGGAGCAACATTTTAAAGTCGATGCGGTATTTAACGGGGAGCCAATGGAGTTGTTGAAGAACCGGAGTGATATGATCAATGGAAGGAGTTCTGGTAATGATATGGGCGGCTGAGTTTTGGACCAGTTGGAGCTTACGCAGGGATTTGTGAGGAAGACCAGAGACGATGGAGTTGCAATAATCAATACGGGACGTAACGAGGGCATGGATGAGAATTACGGATTTGATTTCCGGTAAGCAGTCGGAAAGGGCAGTGGAAGGGAGAGTGGAAGTGGGTTTGGTGGAGAAATAGAGCTGGGTGTCATCCGCGTAACAGTGAAATTGGATTGCGTATTTTCGGAAGATATGGCCGAGAGGTAGGAGGTAGATGATAAATAGGAGGGGGCCCAAGACAGAACCCTGAAGAACACCAGTGTAGACTGGATGAGACTGCCAATATATTTGCCAATATATTTAGCCAAAATATTTTTCTTATGGGAAATTGATGTAGTGATACAGTTGATTGTCTAGCCTTGCTTCATCTACAAGATAACATTCATTTGACTTTACTAATTTTTATTTTTACAACAGGGTTAGTTATCATACAAAATGTACTTTTTTATGTATTTTATACATAAATATGTGTTCCCCCAGTGTGTAAGAAGACTCACAAAGTGTCGGAAAGTACCACTCTTTTCCTTCTTAGCCACATCTCTAAAAACGGGGGTACAACGGAGGTGATATCTACGAGAGGGACTTTGAGTTAAGTTGTTATATGTATATATATAATACATATAATTGCACTGTTCTAGCGGTAAACACTGAATTGTTTGTTTGTAGCCTTTATTTAACCAGGTGAAAGCCCCTTGAGATCAAAAGATCTCTTTTTCAAGGGTGACCTGCATAAAGAACATGTCAAACTATGTGCTGTATCAGAAACAATGTGCGACGTGTTTTGGAAGTAATATGTTCTGTGTTTACATTAGCAAGCATCGCTAACGCTCAGAGCTAACGCTGTACTGGAGAGAATATGTATAAAGAAGCCAGATATAAAAAGGAACTTACCTTGTGGTAAACCCGCGAGAGAAAAACCATTTAAGCTCCATACTGTTTCATAAATAATGCTTGATGTGGTTTGGAACATAATATGGCGTTTCATCACGGCAGCGCTTAGCTGAGTTTCTGCCGGAAGAGCTACAGACCCAGAATCAGCAATTTTGTAACAGGGCTGAAATAGAGGGATATAAGGCATGCTACAATGGGTGATCTGTTTGATATGTTGAGCAACACACATCAGAGACATGTTCAGTATAGACATGGCCGTATAATATATTGTTAAAATATAGCATAATAGGTAAGCTTTAAGGGATAGTATTTTACACAGACAAGTTTTTATTTAGCATAATCTGATGCAAAATATTGCCTTATTTTAGCCTTATTCAGGTCATATTTATCAGTGTGATATATGGCAAGTAAATTCACTTTCTAAGACCTATGGGTATTGGGTTCTGAATGAAGTTTTTAGATTTTACTGTCAAATTCAACATTACTGTAAACCTCAAGATTCATAAATCACAACTGTGTTTGAAATGCTGTCTGCGATAATGTCAAATTCATTTCAGGAATAAAAAAGAAATCTTACATGTCATGTTTATGACTCATGCTTTGAATATGTTATGTTTGTTATACTACCGTATTGATTAAAAATTTGGGTCCTGGTTGTTTTAATTATGCAGTAAAGTGTAGAATGTTTTTGACTAAGAATCACATTTATGATTAACATCATCATGAGATACTTACAGAGAAATGAAAACCGAATGACTAATAGCTTCTGACGGGAACAACATGAAGAAATGTCTATGTGCCTTTAATAGCATGAATTGCATAAGTAATGGGAGGAAAAAGTTAATTATCTGGAGGTTTTCGAGGCCGCTAAAGTTTTGCATAGAAACTAGAACAATAATGTGAAGGTAAAACTCCACACACTTGTTCTTTATGATGTTGACATTTTTATGACAAAATGCATCAGCCTGTATGACTCATACTTTTGTGATCAGATCGACATTTGTTTAGATTTGCACAATAACCTGACGGTTATTATAGCTGCAGACTGATTGCTTTCGTGGAAAAATAAACGATTGTTTTTATGCTTCAACTTTTCAGAGGAAAAAGTCTCATTGTGGTTTGCGGTGTCTCTTTATGATCACCTGCACTGATTGATAACGATTGTTTCATTCTGTTTTCATACCATTTTGAGTCAAGTCTTGAATTACACACTGATTCGATAACTTTTTGGATGTAGTACACAATAAAGTTTAGAAATGTGAAGAGTTTTAAGCGATTAGACCCTTTCGTGATGTCATCCATCTATCTTTTAGGGGGTATCTGTATGGATGTGATGTGGAGCGGGGCTTCTGATGTTGGAAGGAACCCTGGGAGCTGAATGTGATGAGAACTGGAGGTGTGAAGGAGGGTCACATTGATTTCGCACTGAAATGACAACTGATGGCAGCAGAGAGGAGAACCATTTATATGATCCTTTCAGGGAGAGTGTGTCAAAATCTACTAACTGAAAGAGTGACAGGCGGAGTCTGCTCATTCAGTTGTAAAATACTGAGAGAGATTTTAAATGAGGAGATGAAAAAGCTTCCCAAATATGTTTCAGCTAAGTTAATGTAAAATACAGCAGTGGTAGAAATTGAAATATCCTTGAAAAGTATAAGAAAATCACATTACAAGTAAAAGTCCTGCATTTGAAATGTCAAAAACACTTAACGGACACAAGTAATATCATCAACATATATTGAAAGTACCCAAAAGAAACATAGATACTGGGGCCTTCCAGAATTTTAAGCACTATTTCATGTTGCATTACCTTACAGTATGTTTATTTCACAAATAATGTGAGCTAGTTTACTTACTTTGGGTATTTTAATATGTAAAAACGCACTTTGTAGACCAATCCTCTTTTATTATGTTATCATGCAAAGTAACATCTTATCATAAGATAATTATAAAAAGGTAAATTCACCATGTGTTTTCATTGAACTTTAATGGAGTAGAAATAGGTTAACAATAAGAATATAATTAATGTTGTTGTAGTTAATCCGGACATGTGAAAACCTGGCACTGTCACCAACACAGAGTGCAACCTACAAATCATGGTGTAGATAAGGATAAGTTTTATTTGTTTTTGTCAGGATAAATCTATTGCAAAGACGTGATCGAGTATGGTGTAATGATATTCCAGTGTGATTTACAAATATATGTCCTACTGTACATTTTATTTTGTGAATATTTGTCCGTATGTCTCGTTACCATTACATAAAAAAATAATGATTCTCTTGTTCCCCGGTATGGAATTGAAATACAATCATTCACTTGATTATAAAGAGGCTCGACACATTTTTACACCGAGAAACCAAGCATCCGAACAGCAAAAATATCATGTACTCAAAATTATATGAATTATGTTTAGGATCCAAGGTAGGAGTTCCATTTTGAAGGCAGCATGAGTTAAAGTTAAAGGAATGAAGCTTCCGCTGTAACCTTTAAGCTGTGATTCTGGAGAAGTGACATTTACAGTACATCCCTCATTGTCTCATATATTGTAAATTACACTGACTGCACTTAATGTGTGCGTGCGTGCGTGCGTGCGTGTGTGTGTGTGTGTGTGTGTGTGTGTGTGTGTGTGTGTGTGTGTGTGTGTGTGTGTGTGTGTGTGTGTGTGTGTGTGTGTGTGTGTGTGTTCGTGCGTGTGTGTTCGTGCGTGTGTGTTCGTGCGTGTGTGTGTGTGTGTGGTGCTCTCTGACAATGGTTTTCAATTGGGTACACATGAGGAAATGGACTCTCTAGTCAGGCCATCGCACAAATGGAATACAATCACACACACTCACTTATTTACACCTTCTCTTGCTCACTGCTGTGCAGGTTCCTCATAGAAAATTCAAGATTGTGCTTCATCATCTCAATTTCCCCTGGCTGCCTCTGATCTCCAAATCTCTACGTTGTGGGAAAATAACACAGATTTATGGGTGGGGCGCTAACAATATCCTCAGTTATTGCTCGAAGCAAATGAATAAATCACCATGCCAAGATGCTTCGGCTCCGCTGCCTGGACTCATAAGAAGTGAGAGTGTGTATGTGCACATTTCTGCATAGCATTGTGGGTGCAAACTAATTTGTTCCTCCACACATTCATGCATCTGTGTGTTGGTGCATTTCATTTTAAATGCGTTATGAACCAACAGCAGCCTCCTTAAACCTATCCTGGTGTGATTTATTCTGTTGATTGCTGTTGGTTTTCAGTGGCCTGATCAGGCCGGTGAAATGCAGTTAGTTGTAAAACTCGATTGCCATAAACGTAATTCAGTTGAGAAAGATATCCTTTCCTTCTTCATGTTCTTATTTATTAAGGTATGCATTAGATTTTGCTGAGCTGCTTGGAGAAACATGTGTTTTGGATGTTCATTCGATTGGAGTCATCTATAAATTTGTCACACAAATGAGAAATAATGCATTATTCAGTTTGGAAGCCACCCTGGTTTGTATCATAAGTGTAAATTCATAGCCCCTAAGAAAGGATTAGAAGTTATTTGACTGTCGTGAAAATTCAGTTGTAAAGCCCCACTGACATATTTGCCCTGTGAATAAAAAGGAATTAGGAGATTGGCAACAGGTAGTGTTTCCTTGTCCCACCTCTGGCAGTCTAAAGACTAAAACTGGCTGCAGGCCAGCATGGTAACCTGAAGCCAAAATCAGAATCAAACTCCAGGAATTAGACACAAACATTGTTCGCTTATACAGAAATACAGACGTGAAAACCATACAATAGATTTTAATATAATCACAAAATGTGAGGACTAATTTCTGTGCACTCATGCACTGAAAGTCAATAAAGAACTGTGCCAGTGTCCAGGTTTGGTGAATTGTACTGCCACGCTAACATGCTAACTATCTTTCTTTCTTCCTTTTCAGAATTAACAGCGTGGCTATTTTACAACTGCTCCTCGTTATCCTACAATACACATGACTGATTACTCTTTTGCTATCGTTCAGGCTTTTTCCATACTATTTAATCTTAGACTTTGCTCCTAAACTTTAAATTCAGTTATGACAAAAATAAAGCACTTTTTGAACAATAAAGCATTTAAACATTTCAAAGTAGAGGATCAAAATACAAATATGAACCTCAAAGTTGGCATAATATGTCTTCTTCAGGTTTGGTTTTTTGGTTTTTTAGATGCAACCATAAGCTCATCTTCTTTAATTTTCCAAACAGAATCTCAATTTATATATTACGTTTTTGAGTTACTTAAAATCTGCCTGTTTTGGACTGACCCAAATTGTTAATTCTGCCATTGACTTATATTACGTATAACAAAATGTGCCCTCTTCATTCTCTCAAAGAGCTGACACCAGTTCCGCTTTCTGTCCACCCAACGGACTGGTCAGCTCTAACCAAAAAATAACTCAGTTATCATTGCTGTCAGTAGTGAGGTTGTGCATGGATGAATAGGATGAGTGGTGTTAAGTGATGATGTTTAATAAGAAATCATTGAACCAAGGAGTGGAGTATGAAAGTGCTGCACTCAGACTAAATGTATTTTTTGGTTTGGACAAGTTTGAAAAGGTCGAGGGATTGAACATCGTTGGTGTAGATGACCATGGGAGTGCTACTTCAACTAACGTGTCAACATATCTTGAAGTCTGTATTAAATAGGGGACATCCAAAATGGAAACTTTGCTTTCAATCAGGGTTGGACTGGGTCCACAAAACTTTACAAAATGAACAAGATTTAGAATTATCGAATAAGGTGTTTTTTATAAGAAAATATTGTATCGGCCTTCCTTATAGGACGAGAGCAACATCAACCCTGGTTATGAGAAGCTTTTCCTCAAGGAGTATTGATAACTCTTTTCCGCAAATAGATGGGGGAAAACATTTGCGACAGTATGATAGTAAATAATCATGTTTTTAGCACTCAATTGATTTTTGTAGAAGACAAAATATATTGACTTGTATCAATTATATTGACTTGTATCAATTTGTTTGCACTCAATCGACTATTATATTGACTTGTATCCTAACCTAACCCCAACCCTCCTGAGGCCTGTACTACGAAGCCGGATTTTCGCTTAGCGAGGTAACTTCAAGGAAAACTCGTCAGATCCACTCGTGTCTTAGACGGGGCAGTGATATCGCATTTTAACACTTTTTCTTTTACCAGCTGTATTCACCTTGCAGGTAAAACTATGTGGCTTTTATCCTGGATAAAGTGTTTAAGTCATGGATGTTTAAAGTGTAACGTCTTCATATTTGTCTAATATTATAGTTTACTTTTCATTCAGGAAGTATGACGCTGCGCTGTCAATACGCTTGTCCATGTTTGTGATTGGTCAAATGTTGCTAACCCCACCCCTTTCATGTGAACGCGCACTCAGCCGGACAGAGAAACCCTGGCTTGAGTTAACGAGTGATACGATGGCCTTGTAAGAACTCAGATGCTCAATTCCGTTGCTTGGTAATCTTCTTTATTGTTAAGAAAACCAAAGCTATCAATAATGACTCCTAGGCTCTACTAGGATTCTCCATATAATCACTAGGTTCAACTAGGTAACGTAACATGAATCTCTGGTAAACAGGCATAGAGATAACGACATCACAAGACAAACCGACACCAGACAAAGGGAGAGAAGGACTAAATATACACATTAGGCAATGTGGCACAGGTGGACACAATCAGGGGTGGGAACAATAATCACTCTAGCAGGTGCCACACGGACAGGAAGTACCGACACCTGGAGAGAGAGAGTAGAGTAATTAACATCAAAAGACAGATATACAAAACACTAAAACACAACAGCTAACAGGATACTATCGCTAAAACCTTACAGTACCCCCCCTTTTACGGACGACTCCAGACGTCCCTGAAGCCTGAGACCGTAGTCTGTCAAAATCCGTGATAAGGGAATTGTCGACAATAAAGCTGCCCGGGATCCAGCATCTTTTCTCTGGTCCAAACCCTACCCAGTAGGGATGTTAAGATTCACCGATTCGCATCGGTGCACCGGCATAAACGTTCAAGATGCGAGTGCACCGGTTGAAAGAGTGCACATCGGCTACAGTTTGGGTTGAACTCGCAATGCATCGATTGTCGCTTCTCTTTGCATCGGTAAAAACCGGTTAAAACCGATTCATTTATATTATCCACTCATCTCAGCACTCTGCAGAGACGATCTTTGATCCGCCACTACTGTGCAGTGCACGAGAGCGGCGTGCCGTGCACGCGTCACAGTTATCAACAAGCATGGAAGTGGAGGAGAAAGAGATACACAGCGCACCGAAAAATAAATATAAATCAAACGTTTGGCAACACTTCGGATTCTTCAAAAACGACGGACAACTTGATAAATCACAAGCAATTTGCAAACAATGCCGAGCCGCTATAAAATACACGAGCAGTACCACGAATTTAGCGACGCACCTAAAGAGGCGACATGGGTTGAATATTACGTCTGCGGCTGTCTCCCTATCTTCCTTGGATTCAGCTAAAGTTAACCCGGCTATCCCTGGCGGCAGCAAGACTGGTGAGCAGCAGCATATCACAACTTTTTTTCATGCTCCGCTGGCTAACAGTTCTACCCGCTCCAAGGCAATAACTGACGCCATCGCCTTGTTTATCTGTAAAGATATCCAGCCGTACAGTGTCACGGAGAATGAGGGCTTCCTACACCTCCTCCACATTTTGGAGCCCAGGTACCATGTACCAAATAGGAGGTTCTTTACCGAGAAACAAATCCCTGCTCTTTATGACAAAGTGAGAAGAGAGTTAGTTGACTCGCTGAGTAATGCCCAAAGAGTTGCAATTACAGTTGATGGCTGGACGTCTTGTGCCACTGACTCATATGTCACGGTCACAGCACACTATATTGATGACGATTGGGTATTGCAAAACCATGTTCTGCAGACCAGAGTGTTCAATGAAGCCCACACAGGAAATAATCTAGCAATGTTACTGCAAGAAGTTTGCCGCGAGTGGAAAATTGAAGACAAGAATCCAGCGTTGGTCACAGATAATGCTAGAAACATGATACTGGCTGGAGTTGGTGCAAAGATGGAGCCACATGTGCGATGCATCGCGCACACACTAAACCTGGCCTCCCAAAAAGCCCTGAAGGTGGACAGGGTGTCAGAGCTTCTGGTGAAAATGAGGAAGGTGGTGACTTATTTCCACAAAAGCCCAAAAGCAACTGAAGCTCTCCGTGAAATGCAGATCCAGTTACACCTGCCTCACCACAAGCTAGTGCATGATGTTTCCACAAGGTGGAACAGTTCCCTGGACATGTTGGAGTGTTTTTGGGAACAGCAGCCTGCTGTGTTGAACACCCTGCTGTCAAAGAATATAAGGAGGGGAGAAGCCATGGCCAGCCTGACAGAGGATGACATGACATTAATCCCAGAGGTCATCAAATTGATGTCCCCCCTGAAAGTAGCAACTACACTCCTCAGTGAGGAAAAAAACCCCACCATCTCAATGATCTCCCCAATCCAGACCAAACTGCAGAGGCACTTCCAGCCAGATGAGAGCGATCATTTGGTCATTTCCCAGATGAAGGAGCAATTCAGACTGGACTTTGATGGTCGCTACACATATCTCCAAGACCTCCTCCACTACGCCTCAGCACTAGATCCCCGCTTCAAAGACCTGGCTTTCCTGGATGAAAATGAAACTAAGGACATAATATTCAGGAAGATAACAGCAGAGGTGGTGAAGATGAATGGACAGGTAAGAATATACTACTCAATATATTTTAGCTAGTGTCTGTCTCACTTTCACTGTTATTTACCTGCGGCTTACTTAACTGATGCTTATTTGTTTAAGGAAACCTAATAGCTCATCTGTGCTGATTATTGTCAGGCAGGGGATGGTGATACACTTAATGAGGACCAGGCAGCTGAAACAGAAGGTGACAGGAGCCCCCACAGAGAGGAAGAAGAGACAGGTTTGTTTTGATTGGAACTGTGCCAAAAGTTATAAAAGTGTATTGATTTGAAAATGGGTGTACTGTATACTATAGTATTGTATAGTATTGTATGTCATCATTTTTGTAATCGAAATCTAAAAATCCTCTCTTCTCTTCTTTTCCACTCCCTAGATGATGTCCCTCCCATGAAGAAGACTGCCTTGGACCAGATGTTCTGTGATTTCCTCCCTGCAAGATCACCAGTAAAGAAGACCAAAAAGGAGAGAGCTAAGGAGGAAATCTTAAAGTACAGGGAGAGGGATGCTTTAGGTTTGAGTGGTGATGTGTTGCAGTGGTGGAAAAAACAAGTGGATCTTCCACTTCTCTCAACATTGGCAAAGAGCTACCTGTCCATCCCTGCAACAAGTGTACCCTCTGAACGAGTGTTTAGTACAGCCGGTGACATAGTGACAGCAAAGCGCAGTTTGCTTCATCCTGATCATGTTGATCAACTTATATTCCTTAACAAAAACCTGCGAGCCAGACATATGAGTTAAGCTCAGTGAGGTGTTATGTCAGTGAGAGTGGTTTTTATTTTCACAGCAGCCTGTGACTGCCAATAATAGTTGAAATGTTATTAAGACCTATTTTTGAAAGGTTATTTGTATTCTTTATATGTTCACAATAGAAACCGCTGCTTTCTGCTCACTGGTGATTTAGCCTACTGAATGAGTGTTATGTGCATCAGTCTGGCAGTTGTATGGCCATTGCTCTAATGGTAATTGTTTTTTGCACATTGTTAATGCTGGTCAATAAGGAATAAAACAAAATCCTCTTTCGTACCATATTGAATTGCATCATTATTTTGCACCATGTTGAATCGCATCGTATCGCCCCGTATCGCATAATGTTGAATCAAATCGTATCGAACTGTATCGCAACAGGGGTGAATCGTATCGTATCGCATCGCCTGGTGTTTCAAATGTATCGTTAATGTATCGTATCGTGGCAACGTATCGAGATGCGCATCGCATCGGCCTCAGTGATGGAGATGCACATCCCTACTACCCAGTCAACCAGGAACTGTCTCCCTCTACCCCGCTTTCTTTCTGACAGTATTTTTTTCACTGTATTGATGATACCTCCGTCGATGACCCGGGGGGGTGGAGGTGGTGTGGGGGGGGAACCAGTCTGCTCTCTACAACTGGTTTCAGCTTGCTGAAATGGGACGTGGAGTGGACCTTGAGGGACTTTGGGAGACATAGGCGAACAGCAACAGGGTTAATAACTTTTGAAATGGGAAATGGACCAACGAACCGGGGAGCCAGTTTCCTGGAGGCGACGTGAAGAGGAAGATCCTTGGTGGACAACCACACTCATTGACCGACCTTGTATTTAGGAGATGGACGTCGTTTTCGGTCAGCCAAACTTTTCATGCAGGTCGCACTTCTCTGCAACATCTGGCAAACTCCCTTCCATACCCGGCGACAGCGGCGAACCAAAGCATGTGCTGATGGTACAATAACTTCCTGCTTGAGCTCCGGGAACAATGGAGGCTGGTATCCATGGACACATTGGAAAGGAGAGATTCCGGTGGCTGATGTGGGTAAGGTATTGTGTGCATACTCAACCCAAATCAGATGTTTGCTTCAGGTGGTAGGTTTCTGGGACACCAGACATCTCAAACAGGTCTCCATTTCTTGATTCATCCTCTCCGCTTGGCCGTTTGACTGGGGATGGT
Organism: Notothenia rossii; assembly: GCF_949606895.1. Taxonomy (NCBI): domain Eukaryota; kingdom Metazoa; phylum Chordata; class Actinopteri; order Perciformes; family Nototheniidae; genus Notothenia; species Notothenia rossii. The sequence goes on along the minus strand of NC_136911.1, from coordinate 10,953,706 downwards.
ATCCGGACGTCAGGCTCACAGTGGCTTGGATCAGGCGAAAAAACTCCCTCCAGAAACGTGAAACGAATTGTGGGCCTCGGTCTGAAACGACATCGCTTGGGAAACCATGGATACGAAAAACATGGGACAACATGGCCTGTGCTGTTTCTCTGGCAGTAGGAATTTTGGACATGGGGATGAGATGTACCATCTTGAAAAAATGATCAATGACTGTGAGTACTGTGGTGTAACCTGCCGAGGGTGGAAATCCTGTCACAAAGTCCAACGCAATGTGCGACCATGGTCGGTTGGGAATGGGCAGAGGTTGGAGAAGACCTGCCGCAGCTTGACGAAAAGTCTTGTTCCTAGCACACACAGGACATGCTGCCACATATTCTGCCACATCCTTCCCCATAGCAGGCCACCAGAATCTGTGTTTCATCATAAAGAGGGTCCTCTTGGTTCCAGGATGGCAGGAAAGAACAGATATATGGGCCCAATGAATCACCTGAGAAAACGAAGTGTCCCTGGAACAAACAGGCGATTCTGAGGACACCCCTTATGGACAGGATTCCCGCTGTTTGCCTGTTTGACCTTGGCTTCAATGAGCCAGGTCACACTCCCTATCACTCGGTCCGGCCGCAGAATGGGGTCTGGACTCTTGGGGACTGGCTCAGGATCATACATTCTGGAGAGTGCATCCGGCTTTCCATTCTGGGAACCAGGTCGATATGACAGAGTGAACCTAAATCTATTAAAGAACAAAGCCCATCTGGCCTGTCTAGAGTTCAGGCATTTGACCTTCCTGATGTATTGCAGGTTTTTGTGATCCGTCCAGAGCAGGAAATCCTGCTCCGCTCCCTCCAACCAGTGCCGCCACTCCTCCAAAGCCATCTTCACCGCCAACAGTTCCCGATTTCCCACGTCGTAATTCCTCTCAGCAGAAGATAGCTTATGGGAGAGATATGCACACGGATGAAGTTTGTTGTCCCCCGCTGATTTCTGGGATAGTATAGCTCCAACGCCGTCGTTGGAGGCGTCCACTTCCACCACAAACTGTCGGTGGCGATCTGGTACAGTCAGGATGGGAGCTGTGGTGAAGCTCCTCTTCAGTTCCAGGAAAGATGTATCTGCCTGTGGATTCCACACAAACTGAACATGGGGAGAGGTAAGTGCATGGAGAGGAAAGGCAATAGCACTGAAATTGCATATGAAACGTCTGTAAAAGTTAGCAAATCCCAAGAATTGCTGAACTTTCTTTCTAGTGTCTGGCGTTGGCCAATTAGCCACGTCACTGACCTTAGCTGGGTCCATTTCCACCTTGTTAGGGGAAATCACATAGCCCAAAAATGCCACAGTGTTCACATGAAACTCACATTTTTCGGCTTTCACAAACAAATGGTTAGCCAGGAGTCTCTGCAGAACAAGGTGAACATGGTTAACATGAGTATTCTCATCTGGAGAAAAGATGAGAATATCATCGAGATACACAAAACAGAAAACATTCAGGAAATCTCTTAACACATCAATAATGAGGGCTTGGAAAACAGCAGGTGCACTACAAAGTCCAAAAGGCATCACCAAATATTCGTAATGTCCTGTAGGCGTATTGAAACCTGTTTTCCACTCATCCCCCTCCCGGATGCGCACAAGGTGATAAGCATTCCTTAAGTCGAGCTTGGTGAATATCTTGGCTCCCTGTAACAGTTCGAATGCCGTAGAGATGAGTGGAAGGGGATATCTGTTCTTAACTGTGATCTGATTTAGCGGACTGTAGTCAATACAGGGCCTCAATGTCCCGTCCTTTTTCCCCACGAAAAAGAAACCTGCCGCTGCTGGGGATGAAGACGTCCGAATCAAACCAGCTTTAAGTGAAGAATCGATATATTCCTTCATGGCCTCCCTTTCTGGCCCAGAAAGTGAGTACAACAGTCCCTTGGGAATAGTAGAGCCCGACAGAAGGTCTATGGGACAATCGTACGGTCTATGGGGTGGCAAAGAAGTAGCTCGTGTTTTATTAAACACCTCCTTGATGTCTAAATAACACGCCGGAACTTTAGCCAAATCAGGAAAGTCAGAAGGCTTAGAAAACATTTCACTGTTATTGCCTGATCCCTGCTTAAAGTTACTTGATCTGTGCAAATTACTCAACCCTTTTTTTTACTGGTTAAACAGGAACGAGAGCACTCATACCCCCACCCTTTAACCCTTCCTGTCTGCCAGTCAACGTGAGGGTTGTGTTTAACAAGCCAAGGGTACCCCAGAGGATGTTGAGCAGAGTTAAATAAATGAAAACTTATTTGCTCACGATGTTCCTGATCTATGACTAATACCATGGGCTCAGTGCGATGAGTAATAGTACATAAAAGGCGGCCGTCTAAAGCACTAGCCTCTAAGGGCTGATTTAAAAGAACAACCTTTAAGTTTAAACTCTTAGCCAACTCCCAGTCTAACAAGCTCTCATCAGACCCAGAATCGGCTAATGCATCCTGAGTCATAGTATTATCACCAAGTTTTATTTGTACCTGCATTAATCTTCTGACCGGAGAGTTGAAGGAAGTCACTCGGTTCACCAGCGTCTTCCTTCCCGCTAATGAGCCTGATCTTTTGCCGAACAGGCTGCCGAAACATGACCCTGCTGACCGCAGTAGAAGCACCGCCGCTCCCGTAGACGGCGCTGACGTTCCTCCGGAGTGAGTCTGCCAAACGTAGTATTCCCTTGGTAATTCCTGTCTGAAAGGTGGAGTGGATTCTGTATTCCTTCCTTTTTCCCGCTCTCTTTCAGCTAGACGTTGATCAACCCGGATAGCCATGGCGATGAGTGAGTCCACATCTTCAGGCAGCTGTAATGGAGCCAATTGATCCTTTATGGGATCCACTAATCCATGCAGGAAAGTATCAAAGAGAGCCGATGAGTTCCACCCACTCTCCGCTGCCAAAGTACGGAAATCGATTGTGTAATCCGCCACTCTCCTCTGCCGCTGCTTAATGTTCACCAGGGCTCTCGCTGACTCTCTCCCGGGTGATGTCAGATCAAAAATCTTGCTCATGGTATCCACGAGCAGTCTTAATGACTGACAAACAGGCGAGGACCGGGACCACTCCGCTGTTGCCCAGGCTTCCGCTCTCCCCGTCAGATGAGAAACAATAAAAGCTACTTTAGCTTGATTGGTGGGAAATGCTGCGGGCTGGTGTTTGAAGGGGACATCGCACTGCACCAGGAAAGGACGACAGTTTCCAGATTCTCTGGAGAATTTCTCTGGCGAAGCGAGGTGGATCGTAGGCGAATGCACGGGTACTTGAATGGGAATAACGACAGACCCGACCCCCGCTGGACCGGAAAGTTCTGCTGCAGGAACACCAGGATTTGCCACGAGGTGAGTGAGTACTTCCCGCATCTTCTCAGCCAGTAGGTTTATTTCCGTGGACACAGTAGCTTGAAAGTTGTCCTGACAAACATTTAAGCCCTGGACTCCTTGGTTAATTGCTGACAGCTGTTCCTCATGTTGGTGAAGGAGTTTACCCTGCACCTGCAGGGCCGTTCTTAGCATTGTGGAATCGGCTGAGTCCATCTTGTTTGGTCGGTTTGTTCTGATACGATGGCCTCGTAAGAACTCAGATGCTCAATTCCGTTGCTTGGTAATCTTCTTTATTTTTAAGAAAACCAAAGCTATCAATAATGACTCCTAGACTCTACTAGGATTCTCCATATAATCACTAGGTTCAACTAGGTAATGTAACATGACTCTCTGGTAAACAGGCATAGAGATAACGACGTCACAAGACGAACCGACACCAGACAAAGGGAGAGAAGGACTAAATATACACATTAAGCAATGGGGCACAGGTGGACACAATCAGGGGTGGGAACAACAATCACTCTAGCAGGTGCCACACGGACAGGAAGTGCCGACACCTGGGCAGAGAGAGTAGAGTAATTAACATAAAAAGACAGATATACAAAACACTAACACACAACAGCTAACAGGATACTATCGCTAAAACCTTACACCGAGTTGATAACCAGTGTTGGAGGATCGCTTAGCAAGATCGCGTTTGTTTTGGGTTAGTTAAGCCAGATAACTCAAACATATCCAGGGTATGTTGAACTGGATTTGTAGTACAGGCCTCAGGTTTGTACCAGCCAACAACAAACTTTACAGCGAAAAAATCCCGCAAATCATTTAAATCCCTGTGCCCCTGGTACACCAGCAGCAGATAAAAGAAGCCAGAGGAGGATACCCCAGTCGTAGCTTGAGCCCAGCAACACTTTGAACATCTGGTAAATGGACCCGAGAAGCCAATCTTCAAGTTGCATTTAGTTTTTATTTGGAACACTTGTATGTGAAGAAAAAAACCCACATGTTCTCTTTTTTACCTTCAAGGGATTGTTGATGACATATTGATTCAGCACAGTGGGAAAAAATACAATCCATTTGTCATGCTGTATTTTCCTATTGTTCACCATTTGTCTTAGTATGTGTATTGTGTCTCTAGCACATTTCTTAATCAAATTTGATATTTCAATAATTTGTTTGGCCTTGGGTTTATTTGTGTATATGTGTTGGTGGGTGTGTGGTTGGGTGTTTTTTTGTGATTTAACCTGCGATGTTGGACCAGCAATTGTGTCCATAGAACACTAATGGTATAGTTTACCTCCTTCTTGAGATTTTCATAGTGATCTGTTTTCTAAAGTGGATCTAATTAGTTTAACAAACATATTAACATCATTCATTTTGACACACTTTTTACCTCAGTGAGCCCTGCTTAAAACTCTCAGCTATCTTTTTTTTTAATGAGTTAACACAGGGTGTTTCTCAATGTCGAGTAAAGCTGCTCCAGAGCCACTATTTCAAGCATACTACGTAATTGAATGACGCCGAAGGACTGTTCCAATTTCCAGCATACTTGGAATTCTACCGAGCCCGGTATACTTCGTAACGAGAAATTTCGAGGCTGCACATGTGTAGACTCCGTGGTCTTAAAATCCCCACAATGCTTTGCGCACGGACCAATTTCCCCAAATCTGTGGCGGAAAATGTAAGGCGGGGCCTCTCATATGACGCACACCTGCGCACTTGCTCGCCTGTTCCACTCTTCGTTTTCCGAATGCCAGGAAGTTTTCTTGCCTCGCTTCTGAAGCAAGTGACTCGGAAGACATGTGCTACCAAGCAAGCGTACTCGAAATTGAGAAACACCCACAGTCTCTCAGGGTTTGGCAGGAAGTGGGACCCAAGTGCAGTAAAAAAATGCAATGGCAGTCATTTTTACATAAAGCGAGCATTTTAATTACAAAAAAAGCTGATCAACAAAGAAAAACTAAACATGTACAAACCAAGAGGAACAAAATCGGGAACACAAGGTACAGGAACACAGGAAAACCGGCAGGACCATTGAAGGGGACGAAGACGAACCAACAAGGAGCATCTTCTTCTTCTTCTCTTGCTTTTGGCGGATTGCAAACAACTTAAAAGGTGCATACCGCCACCTACTGTACATGAGTATGCATCATCACATCATTCCAACTCATTAACCTATGTTCTAATAAAAATAAAATAAAAATTAATGAATAAAACCATTAAATAAATAAAACAAAACAAAACAAATCTATGTTCTTTCCTGACCTAATGTTAAATTATTTTTCCTACCCCAGTTTCACTCAAAAATTTAAACAGTGCCTTTCTGGTAGCTTTTACTCCCTCTCCTTTTGTTCCCAAAACACCAACCACACTCCACTCCCTCTCTGCCTCTAAGACTTTAGCCTTTAATTGTTCTCTTTCCGCTTTATACATGTCACAATTTAACAATATATGTTCTACATCTTCTTTTACTGCACAGTTCCCACACTTGTTACTGTCACTTTTCCCCATGATATACAGCGTACTGTTCAAAGCCGTGTGATTTATTCGGAGTCTAGCCATCATGATTTCCTCCCTTGTGTTTCTTTCTTTATGAATATGAATTGCTCCCTATAGAACACAGGATATAATTTAAAATTCTTCTTCTCGCCTACAAAGCCCTTAATGGGCAGGCGCCATCTTACCTTAAAGAACTCATTATACCCTATTGTCCTACTAGGGCATTGCGTTCCAAGAATGCAGGGTTGTTGGTTGTTCCTAGAGTCTCTAAAAGTACAATGGGAGCCAGAGCCTTTTCTTATCAAGCTCCACTTTTGTGGAATCAGCTTCCAGTTTGTGTTCGGACGGCAGACACCCTATCCGTTTTTAAGAGTGCGCTTAAGACCTTCCTTTTTGATAAAGCTTATAGTTAGGGCTGATTAGATTCAGCCCCTAGTTTTGCTGATATAGGCTTAGTTTGTCGGGGGACATCTTACTTCTTCCTTCTCTCTGTCTATACCTGTGTACTCTCATGTTCCGATTAACCCAGCTTCCCCAAATGTCTTTCTTTTTGGTGTCTATATACGCCGGGATCCGGAGTCATGGATGATCCTGCGGTCCTGTGTCATGGATTGCGAGTCCTGGATCTTGAGTCGTGGCTGTGGTCCTGGATCATAAGTCCTGGATGGATATACTCATGGATTCATCTTCCTATTATACACACATGCATTTCCAAACATTTGGACTACCTATGTTGCAAATGTATTATCTTTTCAATTTACACACGGCATCTATTGCACGTCTGTCCGTCCTGGGAGAGGGATCCCTCCTCTGTTGCTCTCCCTGAGGTTTCTCCCATTTTTCCCTTCAAACTGGGTTTTCTCTGGAAGTTTTTCCTTGTACGATGTGAGGGTCTAAGGACAGAGGGTGTCGTATTGTCATACTGATATTCTGTACAAACTGTGAAGTCCACTGAGACAAATGTAACATTTGTGATATTGGGCTTTATAAATAAACATTGATTGATTGATTGATTGAATTGTAATTGTATTTTGTACTTTGTGATAGTCCTTGCCTTTCTGGTCTTTCTCCCACCTTTTCTGCCAGATCTCCATCCCTTTCTTCTTAATGACTGCTTTTCCTTCTCCTTTACCAAGTTGAACTGGTAGTGTTATTTGCTTTTGTAGTGCATTTTTTGCTAATCTATCAGCATACTCGTTCCCTTTCACCCCCTCATGTGCAGGCACCCAGCAGAACTGCAGATCTATGCCGCTTCCCAACAAGGAGCAAAAGGGAAGACAAGACTAAATACACACAAGGGTAATCACAAGACAAGACACAGCTGGGGAGGGGGGGTGAAACACAGGGGCAGCAGGTGAACACAATGAGACACTAAAGACAGGAAGTAAAACTAGACAAGACACAAAGAGGTAATACATTTAAAAAATAAAACTGAAAAATAAACAGACCTTGACACAGTGTCTGCAAATCAGGGCTACAATTTTATAAGGCAATCAAAATACAAATTATTGAAGTGGGTTACCATTAAATAATTTTGTTTACATGTTACAACCTTGACATTAAAAAATGGCCTTAAAATAAAATGAGAAGTCCATCTACGACTCCATTTAATTCCCGAAAGATGAAAGGATGAAAGAAAAGCTACGAAAGTGAAAACCTGGCAAACTCACAATATGTAAATATTATTTTACATTAAATGGCATATGAACAGTTTAGTAAGGTAAACCACTGTTTTGACTGATGTTTTTGACCTGGAGGTGCAGAACATTTATATCCCAGAATGAGTCTTCCCAATCTCACAGACCTTCCAAGGACAAAGTCATCGCTCGCAAAGTGTTCTGCTTCTGTTTGGAACTGGTCCAAATCCAACATAACTGCCTGCAGCAGAACTCTTGCCATATATGCAGGACAACACATGAGGGAACGGCGATCCTCACTCTCCTGCCCAGGTTGTCTAACTTACTGCTGAGATATATTTGCGTATTATATATTTTAGCCATCCAAGTAAAGATGTGTGTATTTTTCAAAGAATACAGATCCAAGCATTCAGGTTCAAGGCTAGAATGGTGACAGTAATCCAGAGATGGCAAAAGTACACACATCCTTTACTCAAGTAGAATTACAGATACTCGTGTTTAAAAATACTCGGGTAAAAGTCAAAGTACTGACTAAAAGTATGTTCTTCGAAATGTACTTAAGTAAAAAGTACCCATAACTACCATCTGCTTTATAGAATAACCGACCTCACTTTATATTAATAGAACAATAATGTAATTGTTAGCTAATTAATGTTTTGAAGCTGAACAATGGCAAAATTGCAAAGTTCTCATTGGTCCCTCTTCTTTAGAGAAGACCAGGAAATGATGGATACACGGATCGTGTTCAAATCAACAGGCCAGCAATGACTCTAAATAATAATGATCCCGCCACCAAATGCAGATTAAAACTAAAGTAACGAATCTGTTTTGAAAATGTAAGAAGTAGAAAGTAAAGGTATTTGTGTTAAAAATGTAAGAAGTAAAAGTAAAAATTTGTCAGAAAAATAAGTAGTGGAGTAAAGTACTGATACCAGAAAAATGTACTTAAAGGTGGGGTAGGTAAGTTTGAGAAACCGGCTCAAGATACACTTTTTGTTATATTCCATGGAACGCTCTTAACATCCCGATAGCAATGAATATCTTAAGTGCTTTGACAAAAAATCCATAAAAAAATGTAATCTGTGGAAGCCGTAGTACTGTAAGAAGCACGACCAATCATTTTAGCCGGCCCGGCTAAAATAACTGGATGGCCTACCTGCCTGTCAGCCTTCCATCTGTGCAGAAACTTATCTCATGCCCTCATTGGTCATGTGCGCGTTCGTGTGTGTTGGAGGAGGGGCTCTGAAGGGAAGTGGCAGATTTTTTCCAGCTGTGTATTTTCAAATTCTAGCGCACTCGAGCTGGTTTCTCCAAAATTACCAACCCCACCTTAAAGTACAGAAACAAAGTATTTGTACTCCACTACTTCCCACCTCTGCAGTAATCTTGCAGTTTCAAAAAGATTGTAGGACTAAAACCTGAAGAAGAAGAAGAAGAAGAAGAAGAAGAAGAAGAAGAAGAAGAAGAAGAAGAAGAAGAAGAAGAAGAACATTAGTAACTTTGAAAAGAAGCTAAGCAGGAAAGCAATAGTTACATGGCTACAAGGTTGTAGAATTACTGTTACAGACTGCTATGCTAAAGAAATAACACTGAACTAAATTACTATTGTGGAACAACCTGTGTTTGAGGAGTTGGTTGGTTTTGTCCGTCATGTTTACTACCACTGTTGATATGCAGAATACATAACAATGTGTGGTATTTCAAATGTAGTTCAAAGTAAACAATTATAAAATTGTAATTGGTAAAGTAAATGGTTTTAAATGGTAGAGCATAATTGCAAATGTATCTGGACTTCCATCTACTGTATGTCTCTATCTGATTGGCAAACCAAGTAGGAGTATAACATATTTTTCTCCCCAATTTACTTTATTAATACAGTTTGCTGGGTTTGTTCCCTGGTAAAATAATTGTTGCTTTAAATAAAGAACATCAAAGGGCATATGAGCCGAATCAACTTGGATGCGGGTTTGTTTAAAGATAAGTTCATCTACTGATCAGAGAATATTTTCTTTGATGAGAATTCTTGTCATTTTTCTTCACCGATAACATTTCTTGTAGACTTATGACTTCTGAGATTGATCTAAGAATCTTAAAGAGATCAAAAGCTTCTCATGAATTCTGACTTTTATTGTAATACTGTATATTTCGTAGATATGTGGATCATCAGAAAGGCAAGGAGAATCACAATTTAAAATATATTATAAGTTCCTACTATTTTCAGCCTAGGGTGGCACATGAAAGAACATATAAAGTGTCATAACTTACCTATTCACAACACTATCATACCCCTTACAATTATGCTTTTATATCTCTCAGTTATATAAAAATTGTGATTTTATTAGACAATGATGAGTAAGTTCATGATGGGTATGCAAGGAGTTGTGTAAATCTTGGTTACATTCACATAAACCGTTCTGATGGCACCTGCTTTGTCTCCCTTTCTCACACGTTCTACATCTCTTTTTGCTGCCTATGTCTTGTGTTTTTTAATTGCTCGCCTCTGTCAAATTCTACATCTTGTGTCTGCCTGATTCGGCAAGATCAGAAATGTGGGGCTGTTGTAAATGTGGGTCAGTTGTCTGCAGTTTGACAGTCCAATTTCCAACATAACAGACCATCAAGCTGCTGCTCAATTTCTCAATTTTCTTATTACTTCCTTTATAGAAGACTGTTCCTAGTTTCGGTTTCTGCTGTGAAACCAATTATGACAGCTTAATCTACAGTAGTTTTAACACCAGTTACTCAGACTGAAGGTTATTAATACTACATATGCAATGACATGATTTATTTTCTATTTAAAGTGTAATCTTCACCCAGCTATAGATGTTTTAGCCCTATTATGCTTTTAGATATTTTCCTTTTGTGTGGTGTTATACAGGTCCATGTAAATGGTCTGCAGAGGCTAAACTCCCAAAGTTCACATGGGACATTTCCGAAATATATATCCGAGCAGTTGGCCAATCGCAACAGAGCCGGACAGCTAACCAATCAGAGCAGACTGGGCTCTGGTTTCAGGCAGAGGGTGAAAAGAGGTGCTGCAGCACAGGCAGTATGAGAAAAATATATACCTTTTTGAACATTAAAGCATGTAAACATGTCACAGTTGAGGCACAAGTTACAAATATGAACCTGAAAATGAACATAATATGTGCTGACTGTCGTGATAATGATAGCTTTCCTGTGGCAAAAAGTCTGCCAAATTAAACATATAAAAATCACATTTGAATATTCTTTCCTGACTGCCAAATATGCGATTACGGTTTTGTTACCTCATGGTCCGTTATCTGCTTGATTGAGTTTAAGAAGATAGCTGCTCTCAACCTCAAAGACACCTTCAATCGTTTACTAGCAAAAAGATTCAAATGCCGTAAGCATCAGTCTACTGCATTAACATTTTCATTATTTCACTTCACAATGTAGATGAAATGGTTTGAAAAGGGCAGTCTAATTTTAATAGACTAGAATAATGCTTGCATAAATGGAAGACCCGGTACAATTGTGTTTATCTATATTTATAATAATTCTTTACTTGGATTAACATTTGAGGATTGTCCACTGTACGTTGCTGGGAAATGGAATATATTCATCAATGACTATTTTGGTGTGCACTGAAAATTAATGTCGTTATAAGGTCATATATTTAGTGAATATATAAATCCTGAAATGCGTATGGGAATCTTTATTTGTGCATGCATTCTATATGATGATGGTCTGACCGCATAACAGCAAGATTCAATTTTGAAAAGTAAATGTCACACAGCTTTTCCATTTTCATTTTAATGTTGTCATAAGACATTCATATGTGAAAAATGCAAATACAAATTGAATAAGTGCAATTTCTATTCTACTCAAATAATACAAATTTGGGAGATGATTATGCTATAAGGATTTCTAGAGTTTTGAAGTCTACATTTATCATTTTAGTAAATCCCCAACGGCTCCTTTAATTTATCACAAATCATTAAATCAACATTTTACTCTTGATTTGAACCGTGTCCTTCATTTTGGGGCTGTATTATACCTAAATGCAATATCAATATGTCTTCTGTTACATTATAATGTTAAATGAACTGGCACAGCGAATTATAGCACATTTAAATACACTCAAACTCCAACTCACCAAATTGTGTCTCACATCCCAGCAAGTGGCTGCAAAAAGAGCTTATCTAATAGCAAGTTAGAAAGAAAACACTCATCAGTGCAACAGGGTATTGACAATGAAACAAGGTGTTCTGCATATAAAAAGTTTGCATAATTAAATTCAAAGTATTCAGTGCACTCCAGTCCCCTTTTCCTTTGGAATGGCATTGAGTTTGAATCTGATGATTGAACTTGAAAATCTGAATCATGACATTTTTCACAAAACTGACTCAACATATATTTTAGTGGGTTTAACCAATTAACATATCAACTTAAAATCCCATTATCTAATCATATAGCTGCTAACTCCTAGATTCCACCGGGTCCGTTTGCGGCCGCGTTACTAATTTTGCAGACCCTATCCCTCAATAGTCTTTCAAGTAGGAGGAGAAATGCCAGCGTTCTCCTCCGGTTGACAGGCACTGTGTAAATTATATATATAGAATAATAATGATGATGAATGCATTCTTTTACCACCAAAATACTGCAACACATCTTTGATTCATGAAAGGCTTCTGAAATGCTTCTGAAACGCGCCCGGTAGGGTATGATGCCGGACCAAAACCGCGGCGCAGCCGTGACGCGACGCAGACGGACCCGGTGGAATCTAAGGGTAAGACTGAGAAATACTGAATTAATATCTCAAATGATAAGCAGTACGAACACCTGATTTTGTAAAAACACAACATGAATAAACTAAATTATCTTACTAATTCATTTGACAACACAATAGTAAATGAAACATTCCAAGCAGTAATTATTTCATTTAAAATAAAAACAATAAAATTGCAGAAACCAAACAGAATGTCAATTACATTCAAGACAAAAATGTTAACAAGCAGAAGCAAAGAAGATCCACATAGCCCTTATATCGATTAAGTGATTGAATTAATGAATTAGTGACCTGTTTTGCTCGGAATGCAGCAATGGTCGGTTCTTTTTTATTAAAAACAAGAATTTCTGCTCTTTTCATCAACAATGTTAGAGACTGTGCTGACAATTCTTAGCTTTTTTTACAGTACTGCAGGGGGCCCAAAGGATTTATTGGCATCGTGGGGAAACTGAGGTCTGTTGACTCCCCAGTACAGGCATGGTTTGTCTTGTCTGATTGTTTGTTTTTCAAATATGCCTGCACTTGGAGTGCAAACTGCCGGCCACACCAGGAGCCTCACACCCCTTCAACATTTTCTTCAAATGCTTTCATAAGATGCTGTTTTGTGCTTCCACATGAGGGCTTTTGTTCTGATTGCACAGATGCTCCAGCTGTAGTCCTCCTCAATTATTCTAGGGTCATTACTTTTGCATGCTTGACAGCGTCCATTCTTGTATCTGATACAAACAATCAAAAGTTCAACTAAAGGCTGAGCAGAAAAATTCAAAAAATAAGTAACATATTTAACCAGATGGTTGCAGATGTATCCTTATTGAATCTCAAAATTTAGTAGTGGAACAATAAGAAGGGTGGATCCTTAATTACTGGAAACTTTCACAACATTCCATCAATTCTAATTGTCAATTCTTTTTGGTCCCAAGACTTCAATGTTTAATGTCAGGTTGTTGAATTCTTGTTTTTCAGCAATAGTATGTATAGCCTATTATCAGTGAAATCAATTATTTGAATGAATGACTGAAGAATAGTGTTTTCTGAAAATGAACTAAGCAAAACAAATGGGACATTTCTATGTATTTGATATACACATTTTTGCATTTAACTGTATTTACTGTTATTTGATTATTTGAAGCCCTCTCTTTGGTGCAAACCTATTTAAACTTGCAGCTAACTTTGAGTTTGACATGTTCTGAATAGCCTCTGTCCTTCTTTCCAGCACCTCAGGTAATTTTGAAAATCTGTGTTCAGAGCAGCTAGCAGCTGTTGAGACTCCTTGAAGAAATTTTACGAAAAAAAAAAAAATTTGATTCCCCTCAGGCCGAAAGTCAGCAGCGCATTCAACAATAAAAGAGCCAAATAATTACGGTGCCTGAGGAGGTGATGTTTCTGCAGCCCCCAATGATGCTCCACCATTCTGACTGCCAACAACCCTGTGGTACAGTACAGGGAGATATGAGGGACAGATAGAAAGAGAAAGTTAGTCATCAAAGTACTTTCTAAAACAAGAAAATTGAGGTTAGATGACATGTGAGAAGGGAAGGAGGCAGCACAGTTCTAGTGTGTGGACTCATCTGTCAGCAAGAACTGCTTTAAGTTTGAAAATAGTCATTCTGTGGTGCCTATATTAGTCCTGCATGGGTGGTGAAATTATTCCTTTGGGTGTGGACTTGATGTAAAGAATGGTATGTGCTATAATGGCTGCCATCAATTTCCCTTGCGATTACTTTTAGAAAAACAGTAAACAAAACTAAAGTGAAAAACATTAAAGGGGAGCTCCAATTTCAAACATAAAAGTTTATTTACAGGCGTTGGGGAATAATGTTGCATATATGCATAAGTGTTTCTAGGACAGCTGTTTGTGCAGTCAGATTAAAGTGATGTCACTTGAATTAAGATCAGCTGTAAATGGCACTAGTGCATTTTGGGCTTTCTTTTAAACCAACCATGGGCACAAAGATGGGCACAAATATATTTAATCCTAACAATGTGAAAATGACCACTGCGTCAGTCTCAAACTACAATGACTGTTTTGCTTGGCGTCGGTTTAACACTAGAACCGCGAACGGGTACATTTTACCCGCAGCTGTTTTTTGATTGTAGCCTATGTAACTTTTTTTCAATAAAATATTAAAGTCTCCCAGTCCTTGACTTTTTCTTAAAGTGTGTTATGTAGCACCCTCTGTTGTTAGAAATTGTCAATATGAAGTCAGATTGAAAAAATCGCCAAAAAAATTGCCATTTATACCTATATCTGTCAGCGGGTAATATTTACCACATAGAAAATGCAGCGTAAACATGACGTGTTGCTATAGCAACACCTTTTGTCTACTGCGGTTCCTTATAGATAGAGAGATAGATTGAGAGAGAGATAGATAGATACATAGATAGATAGATAGATAGATAGATAGATAGATAGATAGATAGATAGATAGATAGATAGATAGATAGATAGATAGATAGATAGATAGATATCTTGATAGATATCTTGATAGATAAATAGAGAGAGAGAGATAGACAGATATATTGATTGATTGATAGATAGAGAGAGAGAGAGAGAGAGAGAGAGAGAGAGAGAGAGAGAGAGAGAGAGAGAGAGAGAGAGAGAGAGAGAGAGAGAGAGACAGATAGATAGTTATAGATAGTGTAACATCTTGGAGAATACAAGATCTTGGATGACTGAGCTCAGTTGAGGACGTAATGCATGTGTGCAGGTTACGTGCCAGTTTAATAAAGATGGACACTCGGAATGAGAGAACTAGTCCGCGTCGTCTGTTTATGTAGACAATTATATGTTCATAGAGCAGAACATTACGGATAGATATAGTTATAGAGAGAGATAGAGACACTTGCACCTAAACAAAACCCAAGTCTAACTACAAGAGTTTAAATCATCACTGGCAGCGATATTTTATACTTCATGCTATCTGCACAAACTATATCATATGACAAGCTGAGA
The DNA here is from genome assembly GCF_949606895.1 of Notothenia rossii. Lineage (NCBI taxonomy): Eukaryota > Metazoa > Chordata > Actinopteri > Perciformes > Nototheniidae > Notothenia > Notothenia rossii. The sequence goes on along the minus strand of NC_136911.1, from coordinate 10,938,526 downwards.
GTCCACAGATTCTATTGGTATACGTTTCATCCCTGTGCGATCAAAACTTACTGCTCTGTATGATAAATAAAAGAACATTGTACCTTGAAAATCAATAGCGGGTAAATTTGACCCGTTGGCGGTTTTAGTGTTAAATAAAGGCCATAGAATCTAAACTAAGAACAATGTCAAAAAGGTGAAGTAGGAAAGAAGTGAGCCTTGCCAAGAAGCTAAATAGCTACTACGTTCAAAAGACATCAGTTTCCCCCTTCCAACAGTTTATCTTTGATTGCATTTGGATTTTTGACAAGGAAGAAGAATGTGGAAATAAGAACGACAATACTTCTGGCTCTACTTAATCGATTTTAGCCTTACTAACTGTCAATCGTTAGTCAACAAGGCTATACACTTGCAATGCTAAATATGTGGGGTAAGAGGGAGCTAAAGTACATGAAATGGAGTAGAGGGGTTTTTGGGTCTCGTTCCCTGGACAAAAATCTGAAACATAAACTAGATGTTCCTTAAAATAATATTTAAAAAATTGTTAGTGCACCAATTAAATTGAATAAAGGTAAATGAGAAGAACGCTGATAGCAACATGTAACAGTGGTGGGCGGGGCTTAAAAAAGGGTAAATTGAGCACACTGAGAAAGTGTGCCGGGCTTTTCAACCTGGCACTACAATAATCCTTAATATAAACATATAAGATTGTTTTGCCGACATTTTGAATAATGACTGGTGACTGCTAAAGTCTAAAAAGTTTAAGAAAAAGGACTACTTTTAATTTGTACTGTGGACTCTGATTAAGTTGATATATCAAATGGTCGGTATGCATGGAATTGAAATGGAAAGCAACCTTTGCTTCAGTAACTGTGAGCCAGTTTGTATTAATACACATTTATGTTGCAGCCTTCATGAAGGAAAAGCAACATGGTTGGATATCAAAGCTTATACTTTGTAAAGAGGTGATTACATATATTGAAATGTTAAACCAGAAGTGACACCTCAGGAACACAGCACTGGATCATGGGTGGATAATATTTGAAGAGCTTAGTCCCCTAAACTCTAATCCCCCCCTCTCGGGGATAAAAACGTCTGCTAGAGAAAATGACATACAAAAAAGGTTTTAGTACATGGAAATTACTAAATTGCGTGTTGATGCATGTTACAGTACATCCATATATGCACGCTCTGCTAACTTCATGTTTTACATATGTAAGATTCTCCTATATTCTGCATGAACAAGCTAGTGGAACATGTTCCAATTTAATTGAAAAGGGAATTTTTTTCCACACGATATATTTGTTTAAAGTATAATGAAGCATTGACGTCATTTTCAACACTAGTATATTACTTGGTCTAGACTGAAATAGCTGTACCACTGATGTGCATCTGTTGTGACATTCAGTTAAGTGTCAAAGTGAGACATACTGTAGGTACGTTTTTTGTAACTCATACAGCTGAAATGTCAAACTTTTATCATTTTGGGCATCAACATTTGTCTCAAAATACAGTTGTCTGAAAAAGGATCCAGCTGTCTCAAAGCCATATGCAGCTATATTTATCTTTCTTAATTTGTCTTCTAAGTGCTCCTGTGTCTGTCAGAGTTCTTGCCAAAGGGCGGCAGAACTTCTGTCCGTGCGCAGCATGTTTAATATCCCCATTGTCCTGGATGTGCTGCACCCACCTGACTGCATGACAGCTGGAGGCTTTGCAAGGTTCTCAACAGGCTCAGAGACTGACTCAATTAACATTAAACCAAAAAGAAACCTAAAGCCTGAGAAGACTTCATAGAGTCAATCTGCCTCCCTTCCAGCATCAGAGCGAGATGCGCTGTAGTGTTGCTGTTCAACAATGACAGCTTTCACACATTTTGCACACTAAACTGTGTTCTGTTTGGTTTTATAGTCTTGGTGGGGGAAGCCTCTTTAACCCCAGACATGAGGTCTGCTGAGCATGAGTGAATGGATCCCCTTCTTACACTGTTCCTGTCAAAAATGCACCTACTTCCATTGTGGACAGGGATAGACACACTGAAGAGAATATTTAATGTACAGAATGTTCCATACTGGCTAAAACACAATGAAAGAATATTTAGTAGTTATTTAAACCATTTGGATGCATCTGTTAAAAGAGCTCACATTTTCTGCTTTGTGACCACAAGCTGAAATGTGTTTCAATTTGAATATTGAATCTTCTTAAGGAGGGGCCATAAGCAGAGGTTTATAAATATAGAAGTCCAAAAACTGGGCTTACTAGTGGGGTTGAAGACATGTTGGAGCAATGGTTAATGGCTTTGGCAGCTTGGATTCAGCTGGTGAAAATCCAAGCATCGGGAGTCACAGCTGGCGAGGGAAACGCTGGGTCCAACCTGTATAACCCGGCATTTTCTCATTTTCAAAAAAAGCAACAGATTGCAGAAAGTATAAGAGCTGCGGTTTTTAGGACTCATGTGTGTGTGTGTGTGTGTGTGTGTGTGTGTGTGTGTATGTGTGTGTGTGTGTGTGTGTGTGTGTGTGTGTGTGTGTGTGTGTGTGTGTGTGTGTGTGTGTGTGTGTGTGTGTGTGTGTGTGTGTGTGTGTGTGTGTGTGTGTGTGTGTGTGTGTGTGTGTGTGTGTGTGTGTGTGTGTGTGTGTGTGTGTGTGTCACTTCTGTTGTTCACTGGGTCACTGGTTAAAACACTCCCTCTAGTTAATTTCTCTTTATTTCTTTCAATTTTATTTTTACTACCTCTTCTCTACCTACACTACACTGCTCAAGATCCATATTGTACATTTGGACTGGGTTTTATTTTAACTGTCCTTTTGTACACAACCCCTCTATCTTTGTATAAACAGCTTTCAATTGCATTGCCATATATGTAATGTTAAATAACCATGATGGAAATAAATTCCTCTTCGTGTTATCCAAAAAGTGTGAAACTCTAGTGGTACTTCTGAAAGTTTGTTATATTGTTGCTAATAAATGAATGGATAGCACTGCTTTGACCAAAGTGTTACTATGGAAACTGCAGCTCTTCTGGATGGTGTTTTCACGCACAAGAAGAAGAAAGGGAAGAAGATGGACCTTTATTAATCCCCCGAGGGGGAAATTCAGTTTCCACTCTGTCGTACACACACATGCATTTTTTATACAGGTACATACAGTACACACATTTTACAAAGTCCAATCCCCTACAGACTGAACCACTGCTGCCCCGATATGAGTATATAAGATATTGATATGTCTCCATGCTATATATTTCATATAAACAAATAAAACAACAATGAAAAAGGGTGAATACCACAAAGAGGACAGTTAGCCTAGCTGTCTTTTGGGGGGGTTATGCCATGGATTATTTCTTGGCAAAAAATAGTTGTAATAAAATGTGCTTTCGTCAGTTATCAGTTGTTTTGATATGCTGTGTGCTAGTTTGGTCATAAAGGATTATTAATTGGAATAAAAACAATACAAATATTCATATGAAAAAAGTAATTAATAGGGCTTGACAATGGAGCGGCAATAGGGGGGAGTGGGGTAAGATGAGCCAGTTTGTACTTATGTTGTTCTCTTGGCAAGGACAAATCTGTTAGAAGTCAAATGATAACAACAACCTTTTCGTTGAGATGTCAATCAAACTGATAACAATGCATCTATCACAAAGGGCAATGAAAATATGACTTCTCAAAAATGTGATTTCTAGTGACTTAACTTGCCCAATCTAAGGGGTAAGTTGTTCCGAGTCAAGGGGTAAATTGAGCCACCTGGGAGTAAATTGACCAATTGACTTTTTCAAGTTGAATCCGGAGTTGTTTGGTTGTTTCCGTCGGCTAATACAAAGACCAGTTCAAAGCATTTCTTTGGTGTAAGGCCATGGAACTGGTCAGCCAGTTTTTTTATATCATTGCAAGTTCCTTCTTTCTCCTGGGTGAATACCTTTGCCTCGGCTGTTCCACTGTACCCTACTGTTTTCACTTCCTTTTCCTCCTTCCTTGTTATGTATCTACACAGGGTTGACCTTTCCGTATTTCTGTCTTTTGCCACTGCTCTGACCAATTTTCCACCCTTGCCATCAGTGGCTTCTCGCTTGTACTTTCTTGGCATGATAGCTTTTCTACAATGTTTAAAACATAAAACATTTATTCTACAGAGACTTAACTTAACTTCAGTACCTCATGCGGGGTTAAATTATAGATCTGGCTCAATTTACCTGACAGCATGTGGCTCACTTTGCCCCACAGCCACTTTTTGGAAAAAATAAAACTTCTAGCTATGTCATTAATGCTAATCTTTAGCTATATTGCCCCTTTCACACCAACGCGGTTCCCATTCTAGCTCCGTGCTAGAGCTGGGTTAAATGCAGAGAACATTTGTCAATGTGTGTGCAGTGTGCTCTGTATGTGTGACCATTAAAGAGGGTTTTATCCCTCCGATTCTATCTTCTATCTATCAGTAATTGATCAATGTTGTGCTGGTGTAGTTTTGTCACATGGCCTTATGTTCTCCCTCTGAGTGTTTCATTCAGGTGTCACAAATTCCCAAAGACCCAAAACAAAGTGTAAAAATGAAAAAGGCTAACAAGACAAGCAGGTGTATTCAGCTGATGGATGGGTTTTGAGTCCAGTACAAATCATGACAATAATATTCAGCATCGCTAATTTGCCAAATTAATTATGGTATTTAGAGTGAATGTACATTTGAGGATCCATGTCTAAAGACTGCAAACTGTATTTGAGAAGATAATTAACATTTGAATGACAGGCTTTTTCATGGTAAGAAATGCAAACATTGAAGATGTATCAGTCCAAATAATCGTAATCCCTTTAAGACCTCTACTTAACTTTGTTTTACTATGTTTTGCCATACTGTGATTAAACAGCCAGGCTATTTTCATTTGTTATTTAGTAAATAGTTAATCTGCAAGAATCTAAGACAATCCAATCATCTGGTACACCTGTATAATAACATCTAATATTTAATCATTTCTAAAAAGCCACTAATCGAATTGGACACTGCATTTTATAAGACACAGTTTAATATGTGCGTTTAAATGAGGTGTAAACCCAGCTTTTTCTTTGACCTCATGACAGAGCAATTATGTTGTTGGGGTATATTTGACTTAAAGTTCAATACAAAAAGCATCACGAAATATTCAAAATACAGGTAATACACCTCAAGAAATCCTTTAGATTTACTTTACAGATTCTTGAGGGATTTTAATTTTATAAACATGATGAAACATTTGATTTATTTCTTTTATTTCTTTTTGTAGAACAAAACATAAAATCAATTGTGTTAATCATTTAAAAGTTATATCATTTAGAAATATAGCTTACTAAGGTCTTAGTGGCTACTCAATTCTGATTGGCTGTAAGGTGTTATCGTTTTAAATGATGATGATATTATAATCCTTTATCTACAAAAATAACCATAGTAACAGTGACGCCAAAGCCCTTGTTTGCAATGTATTGCAACACATTAATAAGCCAACATTCAATTACAACAACGAATGACCGATGTAGCTGACTTCAACTCATATTTTAACCTATTTGAAGAATATGACACTGGAAAGCTTCTACACACATTTTCAAATGTTTTGTTCCTAGTGAATATGGAAGATCCATGTCAAAAGTTTCATTTACATTTTCTCTGGAACAAACAGCAGCTGAGGGATAAACAGAAGGAATTTATTTGGTCTCTTGTTTTTTATGGTGCTATATAAAGACAAATGTTTTACAGTTATGCTCAAGTTCCAGTCAAGTGTTTAACATGTACCCTTCTATATTATATGAAATCAATCACTAGAAAGGAGAGGATTTCAAGGTAACTTACATAAAATAGGGAAGTGAGGAAATGGGACTATTTACTTCACCGAGTAAACAGAGGAACTGGCAAGGCCTGAAATACATTCAGAATGAACATTCAGTTCTTTCAATTCCATTTTCACGGAACACAAACGACAGAAGGCCTGCAGTTGATTCATCGAGAGTAATAGAGAAGTGGAGGAGTAAGTAAACAGAAACGTATTTCAAAAGAAAAATCTTTTTTTCTGCAAGGGTGATACACAAAGTAAAAGGCATGCAAACACAGATGGACACATTCAACTGTTGTCGTTTAACAACCGGCTCTGGACAAAGGGGGACAGGGTCATTATTTTCAGACTCTATGAATCATAGAACTACTTTTCGTTGATCTTCAGTAGTGATTACAGAGGCTTTCAAAGTGCCTCCCCAAGCGAGATCCAAACCGTTTTAGCTATCAAAAAGATGACATGTTATAGCCTGGTTAAAGAGAAATGAAGAGATTTATTAAAAAATATGCTCTTCTTTCCCAGGCATAAACTAATAAATTACTTTTGTATACCTTTGTATTATTATTTGTATTATGCTTTTTGTGTGATCCAAAGTTATATTAAACAGCAATGTTAGTTTCAAATAATAAAAGGGTGATCCCATATGCATCCATGAATTTAAAAAAACTAAGCAAGTAAACTAGTGGGAGGTATGAAAACGCCTTTTCCTTCTTTTTGTCTGAGGGCAGGCCCATCGTCTCGGACAATAGCCATTAAGATGAAAAGTCTAAGAGACCACAATCTGACATTTATCTCTTTATAACAGGTGCATGGCTACAAGGGCATCTAATGCTTTATAAACTGGCATTGAAGACCTCATCATTGCAAATGTAGTGTGATTAAGAAATAAATCTTGGCAATAGAATCCATTGTTGTGTTTTTCTAAAGGGAACATTTAGCTGACCTTACTCAACTTGTCTCTTCCACTTATCACAGCTGTAGATATCAGAAAGACAGAATAATGTGTTCTACCAAACAGGATATCCATGCTTTTAGTTTATAGATATGCAAAGGCTTCAAAGCGACACTCAAAATGACACAGATAGTTTGAAGGAGCTTGAGGAAGTAATAAAAACAGAAGTAAGAAATCAAAATAATAATCTATTATAAGTCACAGTCCGATGCCTTTTATGCTTAAGTTGATATTTTTTGACATATTACAAAATTAATAATAATAAAATCTACTGTGTGAGCTTATAACACGTAGGCTGTATATTTAAAAAAAATCAATGAAAGGAAAGAGGGAGAAAAGAAAAACATGTTGTCTTCTAAAGATAAAATAAAAAAGTTTGTTGAGTGTTTCCATCATTCACTCATGATTCAGATTCGACAAACGTAATGTTTTTATTGTTGTGGATACACATGAAAGACCATAAAGCCTATTTTGGTACTTTAATTCATAGTTTATCTAAAGTATTACAAATGTATTGTCAGGAGGCTGGGGGGGTGGGGGGGGGGGAGCAAATGCAGGTTAAAGTCTTGACAGGTTGAACAGGGCCATCAAATAGAGAGAGAAAACCTTTTATGCTCACATACAAACACAGACCATTTAGAGTAAACTAATTAACAAAATCTATTAACATAACCAGCATTTCTTTTGATTGTTGAAGGTAACTGGAGAACCCGGAGAGAACCAAAACTCTACGCAGAAGTGCCCACATTACTAATCATGTATAATGCTATATCAACAAGTCCTCATACGACCAAATTGGCCGATTGTTCAGGCCCTTATTACGACCAAATATGTTGTTTGTTCAAGCGCTTAATACGTCCTATAATTACGTTTTAAAGTTTTCGCCCTCGAGTGCTCCCGTTGAATGCTAATGTTACAGATGGTCGTTTATTCACAAATAACCCTCTCTGTAAAATCCTAAATTGTAGGATAGTTTGGCTATTAAAACGCTTTTTTATTAGATTTCTAGCGATAAGTGTATATTGTACTTTTAGAATCCATGTCCATTCGATAAGTAGGATCTATAGTTTGATAGATATTACGAAGATGATTTGAGGTATGCGGCAGCCTCCATGTAAAGTTACGGGTTGAAAACAGTATTTTCGGTCTCAACGTTTTCATAATAAAACCAATGATCAAATGATTTAACAGTGATATCTGCAGTACTCATCGACTAAAAAACATCAGTTTATCCTTGTTAATTATACGACATTTATTGGTTTAAATTGTGTACAATGCTTTTGTGTTTTTCCCATAGGTTTTTCTCTTTCGATTCTGAGAGACACCTTTCTTTTTTCAGAGGTTTTGATAGGCTAAAACATTTTCTTTTAGCCGCAATGCATGTCGGGATATGGTATTCATGCGATATGAAATCGGAAAAACATTTAAAAAATATATATATATACTTTATTCCGAGTGTTCTTGCTTTTCTCTTCGGAAGTCATCACATAACGGCATTGTAATACACGGTTCGGCTGCATTAAATATTACATATCTGACGTAGATATTTATTTATAGAGCCCTGATTAGAAGACCTTTTGACAAACTGTAAGAAATGCCGCCAAGACTGAATATGTGACGTGGATCATAAATATATTAGCAATTAAACAACATCTTCCATTTCTTTTCACACAATACATCTCCTCGCAGTATCAACACTAATTTGGCTGACTTTTATATTTGATCCAATTGGTAGATAGGTTATATTTACACCATAACGGTGCACAGCTGATAGAAAGTGATTTTTTTGTAGTTTTTAAAGATATTATTTACTGATCTACCTTTCCAACTCCTCATGCAGTTGACTGTTACAGGTTCATGTTACAATGCATAAGCTTCAAATCGAGAGACTGAAACTGTATTTTCCTTTACCGTTCTGTTTTAATTTCACAATAAAGTTAATAGTCATATTATGTTTGATATTATTATGTTTTATTAACTACACCACTGTTTTTTTAACCCGCACTGCCTAGTGGTTAAAGCACATTATTGAATTTTGTTGTTGAATAAGTTTTATTTGATGAAAACATTTAAATATTGTAGGATACTAATTATCCTACAAAACAAATTTTACCCTACATAAAAAAATTGGGAAAAGTAGAAGACATGATAGAAATATAGAATAGAAAATATCAAGAAGATACTGTAGTGATCTCTACAATAAAACAGTTTAGTGCAGGAAGTCCAAAGATATTAACAGGAGGATGTGCAAAACAGACAAACTAATAAGGCTTTATTTAAACATTAAAGAAAGGTCTTCTTTTGAATAAGAAAAAACGTTGGGGTTATCCACAGATAAATATGAAGTCATACAAAATACTTAACGTCCAATATATTGCATAGTTTATTTTGGCACTTGACAATCACCTTCCCTGAATTTGACTCAGGTGTAACTAAAGTCTGATTTAAGGGTTATTTATATTTCACATCATTAATCAGAATCTGCAAAGTAACAAAAATAAATGTAGTGGAGTAAAAATGTTAACCTCTGAATTGTAGTGGAGTAGAACAAAGTAGTATGCTGCTGTAACAAAAACATTTCCCAAAAAAGTATATCTTATCTTATCTTAAGATGATCAATGGCAACTGCCATATTTGCAAAATGTGCCTCTGAACCTTTACAAGTGCATGTTTCAGGCTTATCAATGAACAACAGGAGGGGTCACGCAGACGGACTGGGACTACAAATCAGCCCGGGACTCTCGACCGGCCTACTTCGGTACCGCCGGCCCACCGCGGTACCGCAAGTAAATACCGCTAGTAAATTGCCGACGGGGCCGTTGGAATTGTATTTTCACTGGCCCCACCATTGTAACCACTGGCCCGGAGAATTCGTCCAAAAAAGAAAACCGACTAATAATGAATAAAATTAACACATTTGTTGCAATAGTAATTTATGCACTCACTACATTACTACTTGTACTACAACATTTGAATCATCAGTTCTTCCTAATTTTCCTCAATTGTTCATATTTGGTTTATTAAAATAATGATATTGTGGTCATTGTTTAAAAATGTCTGCTATTATTATGAGTATTATTTGTATAATGCACTTTCTGCCTTCCTATCATTAGGAGTTAGACATGTAATGGCTATGTAATTGATTTGATTTGAACCTTCATTATCCTAAACTGCTGGCACATTTCGCCAATACCTTTATATTGTCTACTCTTCACTTACTTGTCAGCATAGGTCGGCATTAATGTACAGAGCCGACAGAAGACCTTGTTTATATTGGCATCATATTGAGAGGTGCAGCCAGTGACGCGTCCTAAAAGCAGGAAGTAAGCTCCTGGTTCCCTGGACAAAAAGCAATGGGATTTCTCCTCACGGTTTTGGAAAATAGCTGGAAATAAGGTCTGTGGAAAACAAACCTGTTTGATAAATGCACGTTTTGTTCAGCCGGATAATCTCCACATGTCTACCCTACTTTTATAATTTTCTAATCATAAATCTAATCGATAGATTATAAAAGGGTTTTAGGACGCGTCACTGCACCACTAGAAGCCAACTCCATCGATCAAGCTGGCTGAAACTTTCTCTCCCTCTTCTTCTCATGCTCCCTGTCACTCTCCTTTAACTCCTCCGGTGACTTTCTTTTATTTGAAGATTTTTGGGCCGGTTACCGCTGGTATTAAAAAAATGTTGGCGAATGGTTAGGTGGCGCGATAGTCTGTAGTGAAGGAGCGCGCTCCCGTTCACAGGAGCCTGCTCGCGCTGCGCTCCGCAGCAAACGACAACGACAACGACAACCGACTCACGGAACGCTATGTTCTAGCGTTAATAAACGAAACAATTTAACAAAATTGCTAGTCAAAATACCAATACCACAGGACAATTTTTTTTTTAAAGCAATATTTTGAGTGGCCCGAGCGGGCAATTGCAAGGGTAAGTGCAAGGGCAGTACGTTATGCTGGCCCGGGGTGTCTAAATAGTGCTTCCGGGCCAGCGGGCCATTTATAATGTCGAGCCCTTACCGGCCGGCCCACATCGTCTAACCGGCCCACTTCAGTACCGGCCCATCGGGATTCGTCCCGAACGTCCTGATGGCCAGTCCGCCCCTGGGTCACAGACATAAGACCAGCTGTTAAATAAAGCTCTTCTGACCTTAGGTGTCATGTGGATATATTAATTCACCCATTTATTAATTATATGTTTTAAATTTGATAACACCACTGTGTTTCGTATCCCCTAAACCTCCAGGGTGTACACAGTTTAATACTGGCAGCTTCTAATTGTGGGAAATACGAAAACGTCTTATAAAGAGACGTGCCATAGAACATGTGGCGAAACACACAATAGCCAGCATGTGGGGGGAGGCTGGGGGCTAACCTTGTCGCACTGCCACTCCAGCATCCAATCACAGGGCTTGATGACTAATCTGATGTTGTAGTCCCAAACGATAGCTGGGGATTTTGGGTAGTGTAGTGTCTTCGGAAACTGTAGTGTCTACATTCCGAAAAAACTATTTGTTTCTCTGAATCGAAGGTTAAAAACACAAAAGCATTGTATACAATTTAAACCAATCAATACTGTGTAATTAACAAGGATAAACTGATGTTTTTTAGCGGATGAGTAATGTAGATATCACTGTGTAATCATTTGACAGTGAGGGGAATATATCCGGTTTTATTATGAAAACTTCAAGACCGCGAAAACTGTTTTCACCAACGCTAACTTTAGATGGAAGCTGCATACAGCTTGTCCTGGCGAGACCTCAAATCATCTTCGTAATATCTATCAAACTATAGATCCTACACATCGACTGGACGTGGATTCTAAGATTACAATATACACTTCTCGCCAGAAATCGAATAAAAAAGGATTTTAATGGCCAAACTATTCCACAATTTAGGATTTTCCAGAGAGGGTTATTTGTGAATAAATATCCCTCCGGAGCGTTTGCAATGAACGGGCCGGGAGCATGTTGTTTCTTACACGACCACTAGAGCACCTCTAGTGGTCGTGTAAGAAACAACATACACTTTAAAACGTGTCTCTGGGTCGTAATAAGGGCATGAACAATCGGCCTATACAGTATGGTCGTTTTTTGTAGGAAAGGCTGCGAGAGAGAGACCAGGAATTGGGTCGGAATGTACAAAGTACAAACCGGTTTTATTAAGGTTTTAACAAAAATTAAGGATTAAAAGAATCCTTAAAAAATAACAAAGACACCAAGTCAAAATACAAAAGCAACAGGTTCACAAGTGAAATCTCCTAAAGCACTCTCCTTTCTTCTTCTCTATCCTTCTTTATAGTCCTCTTCCTCCTCCCTCTCTGCATCAGGTGGTCTCCCCCTTTCTCTCTTTGAGTCAGAAGGAGGTCACAGCTGTTCAACTTTTAATTATTGAAGATTAAAAAATGTAAGGTTTAAAAATTTAACAAATACGAACTTATTGTAATGATATGTAATTTTAAAGAGAGGGAATATTAACATTGTTCATGAAAGCAGAACACATTGTCAATGTCATGTTTTTAGAATCAAGTTATTTTCTTTAAACATTTCAAGTTCAAATATGCAAACTTTATACTTTAATTCATTAACAGAGACTTTATTTATTAACAGAGAAAAATAAGCACAGCTTGTCTCTACGATTCGCTGGCCCAGGAAGTTGATTTGAATCTGTGTGTAGGCCGCCTGCATCCTGTGCCTCATTGTCTTCATACCCGCTGTAACCGCTCTCAAGGTGTCAAAAACCACAAGCGCCATTTCAGAATGGTAGCTGGAATTTTTTTTTACGCTTTAATCGTACCATCTAGAATGTTTAGTGTGCATAGGTCAAAAGTTCAGGATGTTCTATCTAGTTTCACATGCCTGGTCTCACACGTCTGAAAAGACATGAGACGATATCAGGATCAGGAGACGCAAGACCAAGATTCCAGCTCGTGCTCCAGTGGTTCCGGCTCCAGTGCCGGCCCACACAGCCATGGTTCCGGTTCAAGTGCCGGCCCATACAGCCATGGTTCCGGTTCCAGTGCAGGCCCACACAGCCAAGGTCCCGGCTTCAGTTCCGGTCCCAGCAGCCATGGTCCCAGCTCCAGTACCGGCCCCAGCAGCCATGGTCCCGACTCCAGTTTCCGTTTCAGTACTGGCTCATTGGCCGAGGCAAGCACCCGTGTCCTGTCGGCGTACCGGCCGACTCCAGCTCCTCGTCTCCTGTTGGCTCTCCGGCCGACGCCAGCTCCCCCGTGTCCTGTTGGTGTCCCGCCAACACCTTGTCCTGTCCTGTTTGGGGTCCCGTCGACACCAGCACTTGCTCCGTCGGGGGTCCCACTGACACCAGCCCATGTTCCATCCAGGGTCCCGTCGACGCCTGTCCCGCCAAGGGTCCCACCAGCTCCTGCTCTTGATCCCAGTGCCCCGGCGATCCAGCTGACACTGGAGGGGTCCCATTGCGGCGTACGTTGTCGAACTCTGCCTTGCCCCCGGGCCGTCCGCCCGAGATCCCCACCATGAACTCTGCCTTGCCCCCAGGCAAGTCATATTACAGGATAGAGGAAATACAGAAAAACTGCTGTTGCAGGAAAGACAGCCGACAAAAATCAACTGACTGTGAACATGAAAATGAATAGAATATCCCCTCCCATCTTCAGAGCAATCTGACTATTATAACATTAGCATTAAGAAAGCTTACTTAAATATCTGCCACAACATAAGTAACCGGATCAAAGTAACATTATGTACAGTCCGCGGCACTGTGAGTGCAGACGTCCAGATGTGTCCCATTATCATTCATATCACATCATATCGCATCGTAATGTATCATATATTTCCTTATCTGAGTCAGCTTCTTGAGCCATATCTGGCCGTGCAACACTCACAGTGTCACATACTGTATACAGAATTATTATTTTAAGCAACACATTAAGTTGACGAAACACTTGAGTCAAATGTAATTTAAAGACAGATCCACCCGTGTCTTAGACGGGGCAGTGATATCATAAACCTTTAATCTTTTAATCTCTAACCATTCAAACAATTTTTCTTTTACCAGCTGTGTTCACCTTGCAGGTGCAGCTATGTGGCTTTTATCCTGGATAAAGTGTTTAAGTCATGGATGTTTAAAGTTTAACGTCTCCATATTTGTCTAATATTATAGTTCACTTTTCATTCAGGAAGCATGATGCGCTGCCCTGTCAGTACGCTTGTCCATGTTTGTGATTGGTTGAATGCTCCAAATACCACCCCTTTCATGTGAACGCGCACCTAAATAGATAGGACACGGCTGGCTTGAGCGATCCACTTGATAACCCGCGTCGTAGGACTGTTTAGCGATAGCGCGTATGTTTTGGATTAGGCCAACCGGCTAACTCAAACATATCCAGGTTATGTTGAACCTGCTTCGTAGTACAGGCCTCTGTTCTCCCTGTCTCTTGTTTTCCTCCTGTCTCATTGTGTTCACCTGTTGCCCTTGTGTTTCTGCCTCCCTTACCCAGCTGTTTCTCGTCCTGTGATTACCCCTCTCTATATTTAGTCTTGTCTTTCCCTGTGTTCCCCAGTCGGTTCATTGTTTGTTTTTCCTGTCTCCCTCCATGTCAGTCACGGTCAGTTTTAGTGTTGTTTCTACCGTGTGCTACTTATGTGTTTCATGTCATGTTTTTTGTCATCGGCTTTTGAAATAAAGCTTACTTTTGTTTATAGACCTTTACCTTTTTTGTAGTCTGCATTTGGGTCCTACCATTTCCGTGATTCTTAACAGAGATCTTAACACTTCCGGGTGTAAAATCCTACGTTATCCAATGGGAATGGACACTCACATTGCTTTTAACTGCCGCCGACATGGACCGATGCGGTGCTCCCCTGAGCATCAAATACTGCCGCCGATGGCAACACATTGCAATCAGTTGAAAGCTCTTTGCGTCCGTTTATGAAGCTGAAGGAGAATCGGCGCGTCACAAATGCACGCCATAGGACCCTGACCAAGCATCGCTCCTGGACGTTCAGGGAGTGACACTGTGTTGCACACGCACACACACACACACACACACACACACACACACACACACACACTCACACACACAAACACACACACACAACACACACACACACACACACACACACACACACACACACACACACACACACACACACACACACACACACACACACACACACACACACACACACACACAGTCAGCAGTCAGAAGAACCAGTACTGCAGACCCTAAAGCCATGCTATAAGTCAAGACAGAGTAGAGGGTGCATGTAGCTCTAATCCTCCAATTAATTCTCATTCCCCACAAGTGGAGGACCCCCGAGAGCATCTTGACACTTCTATTAAAAAGTAAAAATGAAACACAGCATGAAGGTGAAGAAAGAGAGATCTCTTTCTTCTGCCCATCTCCTCGGAGAGAAAAGTTTTACAACATTTTTGGCAAACAGTTAAATGTTCTTTCTTCTTTTTCTCTCCCACTTCTGATGTGAGAAAAGTGTTGGAGGGTGAGCCGTTAGTCATAACATAAAACGATTTGTACAGTAGGAGCGTCACACAGAGAAACAGCAATTATGTACGTGTTCTCATCGTCAGTACTGCAACAATTACTACACACACACTGATGTTCAGGAGATATGCACGTAGAAAATGTCAAAACAAGTGGTTAAAATATACACCATGTTTTAAGCTCTTCCTAAAACAGCATCTGGCAGATTGACACTGGAAAACAGATACATAAATAAAAACGACATGAAATATGTTTTGAGATTATGTGAAGAAACAAGTTATCCAGAAAGAGATTTAACTTGAAATAAGATTGTACACACTCAACGCAGCTCAGCAATTCTTCTTGAGATGAATTAAGTTGTCTTGTTTTTTATATTAGGGCTGGTGTAGGGTCAACCATATATTCCAGATATAGTGTCTAAAAAAAAGGAAAAGCTATTAAACAACTCATTAGCTCTTTCTCAGACACAACAAGGAGCTGTGTTCTTTTTTTGTTGGAGTTAACAAGGTTATCCTCATCATGAGGGATTTCCGAAGTAAAGCTTCTGACAGGCTGCTGGAGGATCTGTCTGACTGGTCTGCTGTCTGACAAGCTTCTAGCAGGCCACAGCTGGAGCTGACTGGTTAACTGACTGCATGCTGGGGGAAAAGAATGTCAGAAAAGTCTGCGGTGTGGCTCCCTATTGTGCTGTAACGCACAATCAATGTTAGATTATCTTGCCGTGTGATCTATAAATGGGTCAAGCTTATGGCAATTATCTTGCTACAACCTCATTGTGCAATCTTTATCTGATCAAAGTAAGGGTTAGGGTAAAATGAATGGTAGAATATTGCCAAATACTACACAATTTGCATGCAACCACAACTAAGAAACTTTTATCTTGTTTTGTTTGATTCTCAAGAAAACATTACATAAAGATGTAGTAATGTAATATCAGAGATATATTAACAAAGAATGGATGAAAATCTATCAACAATAACGGAAAGTTCAAAGAATACTGCATGAGATTGGTGTTGCCTTGGAGCTGTTAAAGTAGCCTGAAACTTAAGGGAAATAACTTGATTAACTTAATTAACTTAAAGATAACTTAATTTGTCCTAAAGCTCTGGAATTGGATATTGGAGTGGCAGTGCGCGAAGTTTACGCAGAGCGTCAAACAGCATTTTGAAATGGAATGAAACCCTTCGACGGCACACTATTCAAAACAGGAATCGAACGTTTCCTATCCCCACCCCCCTTAGGTCACAGGCTCCTCCAACAGTGCAACACAATAAAACATATAAACAGAAAAAATAGTGCAAGTAAATACAAAAAGAAAAATTGCAAAAAGTGAAATAGTGCAATAAGAGTCTATATACAAGTGATTGAAATATGATATATTAGATAAATAATTTCTCAGTAGCAGCCAGGCAAATGTTATGGATGTTGTTTCAAAGTTCAGGTGTTTAATAGTCTAATGGCCTGTGGGATGAAACTGTCCCTGAGTCTGGTGGTTTTAGTCCGGATTCTGCAGTAAGATAAGATAAGATAAGATGGTACTTTATTGATCCCAATTTGGGAAAAATTTTTTGTTGCAGCAGCATAAAATACAAGGCATTTTACAATAAAACAAATAAACAAGAATAGAAATCAAATAAAATAGAAAATATATATGTAGATAGTATATATGCAAATATATATATTCAAAAATATATGACATATGGAATATGGAATATTAAATATTGAACAGATTATATATGTGTAACATGTACAGCGAGGTTTTATTCGAAGAGAAACGATGGAGCAGAGAGTTCTCTTCCAGCCAGAGGTGATTTATTGTACAGTGTTATTGCAGTGGGCAGGAATAGTTTCCTGTATCGGTCCTTGTGACAGCGGAGCGGCAGCAGTCTGTTGGAGAAGGAGCTCCGTTGACTGTCCAGTTGCAGGTGGAGAGGATGGGTGGGGTTATCCGTGATGGACAACAGCCTGTTCAGTGTCCTCCTCTCCACCACAGCTTCAAAGGGGTCCAGCTTGATGCCGATGACAGACCCAGCTTTCCTGATCAGTTTATTGATCCTAGTGTCACCGGCTCTTATGCTCCCCCCCCAGCAGACCGCAGCAAAGAAGAGTGCACTGGCCACAACAGACTGGTAGAAGATCTCCAGCATCTTACTGCACACGTGGAAAGATCTCAGCTTCCTCAGAACACAGCGTCAGTGTTGATCCTCCAGTTCAGCCCATCGTCTAAGTGCACTCCCAGGTACTTTTAGTCCTCCACAACAGCCACATCCTCTGAAGCGACTTAACTGACTTCTTGGTACACCCTGATAATAAAGAGTTACAATAATCCAGCCTTGAAGTAACAAATGCATCGACTAGTTTCTCTGCATCGTTTTGAGGCAAGATATGCCTGATTTTTGCTATATTACGTAGATGAAAAAAGGCGGTCCTTGAGATTGATTTTATGTGGGCGTTAAAGGATAAATCCTGATCAAATGTAACACCAAGATTCCTTACAGTCTCACTGGAGGCCAAATTAATGCCATCCATGTTAATATCTTTAGATAGTTTGCTTCGTAGAGTCTTTGGGATGAGTACAATAACTTCACTTTTGGCCGTGTTTAACATCAAAAAGTATAAGGTCATCTACGTGTTTAAGCCCTTGAGGCAGTTTTGAATTTTATTTAGATGATTGGTTTCATCAGGCTTGATGGATAAATATAGTTGAGTATCATCCGCATAACAATGAAAATGTACAGAGTGATTCCTTATAATATTGCCTAAGGGAAGCATATATAATGTGAACAAAATAGGTCCAAGCACTGATCCTTGTGGCACTCCATGGCTAACTTTGGTTTGCATGGAAGATTCACGTTGACACACACAAACTGTGGCCAATTGTTTTCATTGCATTTACAGACCCTTGTAACTCTCTGACTCTGATTGTAGAACCACGCAACAGGGGAGTACTACAACATGGGTGTGTTTGTGTCAGACTGTCTTCCTTATCACTTAAACTTATTTCAATCAGGAGAGACGTGATGTATGAAATACATGTTTATTATCGGGTCACATTATATAAATGAAACATAATGATAACAGTTTATAACAAGTGAATGAAATGGTGTTTGGCGATTAGGCCCAGGTTTGGTAGGATATCATTTGGGAAGGGAAAGAACCGTTTCCGATGAACCCCCCTGGGTCTAGACATTGGTGGTGGTGATAAGTGGTTAGGTCCGGTTGGAAGGGAGAAGGTTAAGCTTGGTCCTGAGTTGGAAGCAGGAGGCGAAGTGGTGGAGGAGGGTTGCGCGTTGACACCTGGAAGACAGCTGATGGAAAAGGGGAGAGCATATATAGAGGGATTAACAGGTGCGATGATTAGGCTTGTGAATGGAGGGAAGTGATAGGTTAGCTGAGGAGTGGCGCTCCCTATCATTTAGTGAAGGGAGCGAGTATTGCCATGACGCGCAATACGAAGTGATAGGTCTTCCTGCCTGAACTTGCGCTGAGCTTCATTTCTCAACTCCCCCAGATTCTACAGAATTGTGGAAACATTTTCTGCAAAACATGCTGATTCTTATACTCTTCAGTGCAATAATGTTCCGTTGACTTTACTCATGCGATATCAGAGAAAAGGGGAGATAAAGATATCTTATCTGGAACCATTGCTTCCTGCAAGAGCAGAATACATTCTGTCTAGATTTTTATATTTCGCCCCTCCTAAGAAATGGCCTAAAAAATATATATGTAACGAAGCAGGTTGAAGCGAAACATTTAGCAGTGGCAGAGAAAATGAGGTGCTGATGCAGGAGAGTAGTTTGACAGCTGATCTGCCAGCTTTAAAAGAGAACTTCCACGTACTCTCAGCATGAAAGAGGAAACATTAACTGATTAGCAATAAAAAGGCTAATGCTGATGGCTGATGATTTTGCAGGTTTAAGTCATAGTCCAGGCTATTTTACTTCGGATATCATAGACAGATATCATAAATTCGAGGAACTATCACGGTAACACTTTATTTTGATAGTCCATAGTTAACACTCTATAAGTCATCAGTTGACATTCAACAACACTGTTTAACGGACAAGTAACATGCATTTAACTAACTGCCAGTAGAATATTAGGTACATCTCAAGTGTTGATCTATAGATTTTAAAAAAGTGTCTGTTGACTGTCAACATGTTTTTTGCAACATATTATTAACCGATATTCAACTTTACTATCTGTAGATTGTGTCAACATCTTCAAAATTGACAATCAACTACTCAAAATGAAATTTTCCGTTGAAAGTCAACAGGGTCATGTCAACTATCTGTTGAGAGTCAAGATGTCAACTAAAGATTACATTCATTCATCGATTTACCTTTATGCCTGTCGGTGTTCTTTTCCCCATTATGGCCGCGTCGCTGCACATTATCCCTTACATATGATTATATAGAGTCATTATTCATTTGTTTTAAAGCAGGAGGCGAAAACGCTTGCCTCGAGGAGGGAGAAAAAGAGCCACAGCGAAGAATAAACAGAAGGGCAACCATGGCAACCATGGCAACCATGCGCGGGAAGTCTTCACGCCGCTTTTGTGGCAGACTACAGCACCACTTACAGGCCTGGCATATGTACTACAGCGTCTCCAGCGCTTTCGAGCGGCAATAGAGTGGCAAAGTCCCTCCCCTTCCGGTGGACCTCCATGGGACCTTATTTCGGGAAAAATTATGTATTGAAGTCAATGGAGAGAGAAAGATTATCTTTTGATCTCGTTTTAATTGTGCCACGAATTACACATATGATGTTTGTCAATTTAAAAGATAATTTTGCAAGTCAAAAAAAAAAAAATGTGTCGTAAAACTGTGAAGTAACACATTTGTTTGTGTGAAACGCTGAATGAACTGCATCTCCGGTCTAGCAGAACAACACACGTCACCAAGATGGCCGTTGTCAGTACCATATGTGTTCGACCTTGTCACTACCCGATCTGTCCCCCTGCCCGATCGGTACTGCGCATGTGCGAGATGGTCCGCCATATTGGACAACTCTGGACGGCAACCCAAGATGGACACTTGACACAGTGGATTTTTAAAGCTCAAAAATAAAACAAGAGAGAGATGAGTTATTGTTATTACAACGTGACTTCACTATTATTTAACAACTCTTTTTATTGGGTTCTTTGATCTGGGGTTAAGTACATTGTCAGAATAAGTGAGAAATGAATTTAACTTCTGTTAGACAGCCATATACCATACATTTTTGCATACATTCACAGTACATATTTATTCAGTATGATAGCTGTCTAACATAAGTTATCATAATTTTACAATGGTGATCCACCCTCCCCATTCCCCTGTCAAGGATGTCCTATTTACAATCTTCAGGAAATTAAGAAGCCAAATTCAGTACAATGTGATAGCATAGGGAAAACACGTAAAACTGCTCTGAGAACAGTTTATTGATGTTAAATAAAACCAGCATCCGGTGAAAAATGTGCCTTCCTATCACCAAGCATCCTCTCCAATAATAGTGCCATATTGATTAGGTTAAGGAAGATGTTAATTAGTTCGGCTTTTGTGTGAGGTTGTATAATTGTATAATCTCTGACCCAAACCATGTTCTGAACAGTGAATATGAACTGCTACCATCTCATCGGAGATACAGGGTCCCACGATTCAGTAAAGTCAGACTGAAGCACTCCTTTGTGCATCAGTCAATCCTCACAGTCAATACAGAGCTAAATCCCAGATCAAATGCACGCTGAAGGCTCTTTGAGCATGTTTTCTCTCACTGATTCTGCTGTTATGTTAAATGTTTGTTGTTTATGTTTCATGTATTGTGTCTGGATATTTGTCTGTTGATGTTGGACATGGAGCTGCTGTGACGCAAGTCAAATTTCAGACTTGATCTGACCAATAAAGTATTATCGTTATTATCGTTTTTCGTTAGGTGGTTTCCAACCCAAAGATAACAACAAATATGTAACTTATTCATACACAGGGGAAACACTTTGCACTCATTGGCATTTTATTGTATTTGTTTAACCTAAAGAGGGTTTATTTATGGAAGCGTAATGCATACAGTACACGTGGGAAATAAACGTTTTTTGTTTTTCTTACTGTAATTAACAAGATTATTATCTCAGAATTCGAGGAAAAGTTCTTGTGAAAAACCTTTTTTTCTCAAGTGAATGCATTAGGCTTCTGTATTTATCTTATATATTAGTTAAATAAAACAGGAAAAGGTGTTCCTAACTCAAAAATTACATACATATTGAATAAATAACCAAATATTCACACAAAGCCATCGTCAAGACTAAATTGCAGTGTCAGAAGATTTTGTAATTGTTTTCAATCAATTTCAGTCAAGATTTTATGGTTCCTAATGTTGTCATAGTGACAAAAATAAAAGCACAAATTCATGAACTGTAGAGGAGAAAAAAGATAACCTTAGGGTTAGACCTTGAGAAGATTATCCCTTTCCAGCAAACCATTTTGTAAGCATGTTTACTGTGTGATAAGGAATTTAAAACAGATTTCAATGAAAAGGTAATTACACCTGACTAACAATAGATTGATTAAACATAAAGTCAAGAGATTATTTTGTAATAATGTTCACACTATTTTTTGGTAGTATGGAAGAGGACGCTTTGGTAACACCTGGAAAAGAAAGAGGGTGTTTGGTATACTCAAGGTCAAAGGTGCAAGCAGACGTCCCATTATTTTCCTAGTAGGCAAAAGAGAAGAAACAAGGAGACCCTTGTTCCCATCATCAAGAAGCATATCAAGCCTCAAAGTTTTGTTGTGAGTGATGAGTGGAGAGCATGCCAGTCTTTCCCAGGAGGGCTACAGGCATGTTAGGGTCAACTACAGCCAGAATTATGTTGATCCACAAACAGGACTACATACTCAGAATATTGAGAGAGCATGGCAGACATACAAGAGGGAAGTTTGGCGTATGCGTCAGCTAAAACCTTGCCTAGGGCAGCAAATTGGTCAGGGCCGGCTGACGCCCATAAACGTCCTCAACACAGCAAAATAAAATGAGAAGAGAAAATACAGGCAGAGGGCAGGGTCTCTGTAGATCAGGGGTGGGGAACCTCCGGCCCCGAGACCAATTGGTACGGCCCTCGAGGTAATTTATAAACACACGCAAAAAATAAAAAAATTATAGAAATCTAGTCCGCAAACAAATTAAACAAGCGAGTGCCTGTTTTTCCTGGCCGTCAGGGTCCTTGAACACAACACGAGCCTAACGTGCAAGCCCCTAGGAAGTGCGCCGGACTAAGATGAAAATATCATGGATGTATAGTAAGAACTGGATGCAGCGTGGGAGGCATTCATTCCTATGAGAGTTGCTCATTGGCGCATGATGATAAAATGGCCCAACTTTTGAGAGCGAAACGTCACAGATTATCCGGCATGCCTGAGAAGTACCCGTACGTGCGCTCATAGCGCATGCGCAACTTTAACCAAAATGCTCGTTCACATCAAGCACGTCAATTTGCGTACACGTAACAGCACCGCACGTTCATGACAGCATGGTAATGGCTTGTTATTATGATGGATTTGATATTAACGAGGCGGCAGTTACGCCAGTTAGCAGCTAGCGGCTAGCTAGTAATTATGCTAATGTGCACATCAATCGTTATGTACTTATATTACGCTGTAACAGGATCTAGTGATATCCAAGCATCAGAGCTTCATTTAGCATGAAAGAATAATTGCACTGTATATATATATATATATATATATATATATATATACATTGTTTTTTTCGGAAATTCCTACATATTATACCTTTTACGATTGACCTTGGGCTCAGGGTAGATCAATAATTTAATGTTCTTCTGTTGGTCAAGTTTCGTTGTTTATTTTATTTATGGTTATTAAATTGTTCAAATCTGCAGTGATTTATTTCCGTTTGCCTGGTATTGACTACCAGCTGGTAGATAATGTGTTTCAAACTTTATTTTTGACAATTTCACAACTGTTCAGTGTTTTTACTATATTTGTAGTATATTCTTGAAATAAAAAACTTTCTTTCTCTGATATGCTGCATATAGTGTTTGTTTTACTGTGCTTTATACTAGCATGGTATTGGCTTCAGTTATCCAGTGTTCGTGATCAGTTGTGCAAAACATTTTGTTTTATTCCCATGTCTGTTGCATATAATTAGTGGATGAATGGTTATAGACTTTCTACTGTTCTCAACTGTTTTTCACTTTAATTGGACAGTCCTAACACATGCCTTCAAACGCTTAGTGGAGAATGCCTACTAAAAGTATACTGATATTCAACTATAGTTTAGTTGACGATCAACAGATAGTCAACTAAACTCTAAAGTTGCTTATCTGTTGATCATCAACTAATGCTTAATGTAATAGTCAACTAAACTTGAGTTGCTTATCTGTTGATCATCAACTAATGCTTAATGTAATCTTTAGTTGACATATTGACTCTCAACAGATTATCAACAGATAGTCGACATGACACTGTTGACTTTTAACCTACAGATTGATTTTGAGTAGTTGATTGTCAATTTTGAAGATGTTGACACAATCTACAGATAGCAATGTTGAATATTGGTTAATACGCTGTTGCAAAAACATGTTACTTGTCGGTTTGAACGGTGCTGTTGAATGTCAATTGATACATATCAACTGATGCGCTGTTGACATGCTACTAAATGTCAACTGATGACTTATAGTGTTAACTATGGACTATCAAAATAAAGTGTAACAGATCGAGGCTGCTACGTTTAACCACACACACCTCTACACACATCGAACTACCAGAGTATTCCCCCACGTTTTATGAAGGAGATGTCCTGTCAGCAGGGCGCATGATGTGTGTGTGTTTGTGCTCAGCTCTGCTCTGTGTGTGTGTGTTCGGTGTGTTTGTGTGTGTCCGACACCACCGGCATTTGTTTTCAAATGACCACGAACAGTAATTTATACAAATCTGGTTCTCCATAGTTAAATGTGTATTCCCAAGTGAAAGAAATTCGTTTAATCTTAATCTCGATGTTGTGGTGACTCTAGTTAACCATAATTCACTTTTGGGTCACAGTTCCTACACGGACCTGGTTTAGCGTAACACCGGAGAGATAGGTTGCCAAGCTAGAGCTAGCAACGCACTCTAACTTGACTCTCTTCACTGAGTACATGTCTGATACTACTATTGCTTGATGGAAAATAAAGAGTGGAAATCCCTTTTAAATACTCCGCCTCCGACTCCTTCTTACCGGCACTACACTGGTGACCCTGAGTTTTTCGAGATAGCTTCCGAAAAAAATGTTGAACATGGCTGAACAAGATGTTTTCGTTAAGCTGCCGGAGTTTTGGGAGCATGCCATGGAGGCATGGTTTGAACACGTGGAGGCTCACTTCGCTTGCAAGCATCTCCACAACGAAGATCTGACATATTACCACGTGGTGGCTTCGATGGGGGTTTCTACTTCAGACAGCTTAGTGGGTTTCATCGCAGCGTCCCCACGCCTCGGCAAATACGAGGCTATCAAGGCTCTTCTCCTGAAGACATTTGGTTTATCGACGAGAGAAAGAGCCCGCCAAAATATGGACATTCAGGGCCTCGGAGATGGCAAGCCATCTCAGTTAATGGAGAAGATACTAAGCCTGCTAGGAGGGGAAGATACCCAGATTTTGTTCATGGAGATGTTTCTTCAACACTTACCTCCCCGGGTCCAGACAGCGTTGGCCAACACATCCATCACGGAGCCCCGCGCGCTGGCCGGAGAAGCGGACCGTTTCTTCCTGGCTACACGACAGTCTGGTGCGGAGGTGTTGGCTGTGGCGCACAGCGGCCCTTCTGCGGGCAAGAAAGCATGGCGGAGGCCGGACATAGTGACGCCGAGTCGGCGAGGGGATACCGGTGAGTGCTTCTACCATGCACGTTTCGGGACGATGGCAAAGAGGTGCATCGCTCCATGCAGCTACAAGCCTCCGGGAAACGGAGGTGCCGACGCTCAGTAGTGGCTCTGAGCGTCGGCGGCACGGGCAGGCTCCTTTTCGTCAAAGACAGTGTTTCAGGGAGCCTGTTTCTGTGCGACACGGGCATGCAGCGGAGTGTGGTTCCCGCGTCTAGAGAAGACATCACTCGAGGCGGGCACGGCCCACGGCTAACAACGGCTAACGGCGGGCCCATTCGCACGTACGGATTACGGCTTATGTGTTTGTGCATCGGTGGACAGCGTATCAGCTGGGAGTTTGTAACAGCGGACATTTATTTTCCTCTTCTTGGGGCGGACTTTTTGTGTGCTCATGGGCTGTTGGTGGACATTAAAAATAAACGTTTAGTGGATGCCTTAATGTTTTCTTCTCTCGTGTGCACACTCGGCAGCGCAGCATACGACGGGCTGTCGGGCTCGCTGTCGGGGGAGGATATTTTTCTCAGACTTTTGGCCGAGTTTCCTGATCTGTCGCTGCCCACTTTCTCCGCGCTCACCACCAAACATGGCGTGGAGCACCACGTCACCACCGAGGGGCCTCCAGTCTACGCCAGGGCCCGACGGTTGAACCCTTCTAAGCTAACCGTAGCGAGGGCGGAATTCGCAACCATGGAACGCCTGGGCATCGTCCGCCGCTCCAACAGCCCTTGGGCCTCTCCTCTGCACGTCGTTCCCAAGCCGAACGGCGGTTTCCGCCCGTGCGGGGAATACCGCCGACTCAACGATGCCACTACACCTGACCGCTACCCGGTGCCGCACATACAGGACTTTTCAGCGCATCTGGCCGGCACGAAGGTTTTCTCCAAGGTGGACCTGGTGCGTGGATACCACCAAGTGCCCATGCACCCCCTGGACATTTCCAAAACGGCAGTAATACAAATGCCGACCAACCACACACACACACACTCTTGGAGTCTTTGAGTTCCTGCGGATGCCTTTTGGGCTCAAGAATGCCGCCCAGACGTTCCAGCGCCTGATGGATTCGGTGCTGCGGGACCTGCCGTTCGTGTTCGTGTACCTGGACGACATCCTCGTCGCCAGCGTTTCAGTGGAGGAGCACCTGTCTCACCTCTGGGCCCTTTTCACGCGGCTCAGCGAACATGGATTGATCATCAACCCTGCAAAGTGCCAGTTCGGGGTGTCGGACGTTAACTTCCTCGGGCACCGCGTCACCAAGGACAGTGCAACACCCCTCCCGGCGAAGGTGGAGTTGTTGCGGCTTTTCCTCGCCCGCTTACAGCCCGGTCACTGCGTGAGTTCCTGTGGATGGTGACTTTCTACCATCGTTTCATCCCCCGGGCCGCCCACATCATGCGGCCATTGTATGAGGCTCTGAAAGGCAAGACCCCCGTTCAGGCAATCGACTGGACTTCAGAGGCGGAAGTCGCTTTCACTGAAGTTAAGACCGCGCTGGCTCAAGCGGCTTTGCTGGCACACCCTTCATCCACGGCTCCCATCTCCATCACTACGGATGCTTCGGACTACGCAGCCGGCGCGGTGCACGAACAGTGGCTGGACGGAGCTTGGCAACCGCTCGCCTTTTTCAGCAAGCAGCTGACGCTGAGGGAACGCAAGTAAAGCGCTTTTGACCGGGAGCTCCTGGGTCTTTATTTGGCTGTACGGCACTTCCGTTTTCTGTTGGAAGGCCATGAGTTCACAGCGTTTGTAGACCACAAACCGCTCACCTTCGCCGTGTCAAAGGTGGCGGAGCCTTGGTCGACGCGTCAGCAGCGGCAGCTCTCCTACATTTCGGAGTTTACCACAGACATTAAACACGTGGCTGGCAAGTCGAACTTGGTTGCCGATAGCCTCTCCAGGGTCGTCATCGGAACCGTCCAGCTGGGCCTGGATTATGCTCGTATGGCGGCGGACCAGGTCACCGACTCCGGCGTCCAGAGTCTGAAGACAGAGAGCGCTGGGCTGCGCCTGGAGGATGTGGTGTTCGGCGACGCGGGCATCACCCTTCTGTGCGACGTCTCTACGGGCCTGTCACGACCGGTCGTCCCCGCCAACTGGAGGCGTCTTGTTTTCGAGGCGGTGCACGGCTTGTCTCATCCTGGCGTTAAACCTTCCGTGCGCTTGGTGGCCGCGAAGTTTGTCTGGCGTGGGCTGAAGAAGGATGTAAGAGCTTGGGCTGGGGGGTGCGTGACTTGTCAACGCGCTAAGGTGCACCGCCACACGAAGGCCCCTTTGGAGCGGTTCCTAGTGCCAGAGAGGAGGTTTGTTCATGTTAACATCGACCTGTTAGGTCCGTTGCCCTCCTCTCAGGGTTTTTCCTACCTCCTCACCATGGTGGATAGGACGACCCGTTTGCCGGAGGCAGTTCCTCTTGTGTCGACTTCAGCCGCTGACGTGGATAGGGCTTTTATCGCGACGTAGGTGTGTCGTTTTGGCACCCCGTCAGACATTTCCTCGGAAAGGGGCTCACAGTTCACTTCAGGGCTCTGGGGCTCTGTTGCAGACAGTTTGGGGTCAAACTGCACAGGACTACCGCTTACCACCCCCAGGCTAACGGCCTCTGCGAGCGCTTCCATCGCTCTATGAAGGCGGCGCTCAAGGCCGGCCTTACGGACGGTAACCGGGTAACTGGGTGATGTTGGGCCTGAGGACCGCGCCTAAGGAGGATCTGCAGTGCTCCACGGCGGAGATGGTTTACGGTCAACCCCTGAGAGTCCCAGGGGAATTCCTACCCAAGGCATCAGTTCCTTGGTCTCCTACGGCTCAACGGGTTTTCCTGCAAGATGCGGCGGAGGCTTTCATTCCGGTTCCGACTTCTCAGCACGGCGCGCCGGGGTCTCAGGTGCCAGCAGAGCTATGCTCGGCTGGGCACGTTTTCATCCGCCACGACGCGCACAGGGGCCCCCTACAGCCCCCTTACGATGGGCCTTTCCGGGTTTTGGAGCAGGGGGACAAGCACCTGGTGGTCGACATGGGTGGCAAGGCGGAGACCGTCTCGGTGGACCGGGTTAAGGCTGCTCATTTGGACTTGGAGCAGCCGGTGATGTTTGCCCGTCCACCACGACGGAGTCGCCCCCCGTCTTCGATTCCCGCTACAGGTTTGAGTCCTGTGGTCCCGGTTCCCACTTTGCCGGGAACCGCACGTTCAGAGGTTGTTTTGCCTGCCCCCATACTCAGGGGTAGAGGGGGTCGGCGTGTTGTTCCTCCCCGCCGCACGGACTTTGTTTATCTGTGAAATCTGGGGGGGCTTGTGTGGTGACTCTAGTTAACCATAATTCACTTTTGGGTCACAGTTCCTACACGGACCTGGTTTAGCATAACACCGGAGAGATAGGTTGCCAAGCTAGAGCTAGCAACGCACTCTGACTTGACTCCCCTCACTGAGTACATGTCTGATACTACTATTGCTTGATGGAAAATAAAGAGTGGAAATCCCTTTTAAATACTCCGCCTCCGACTCCTTCTTACCGGTACTACAATGTGCTATAGTCCTGCCGGAGTGCACACGAACGACACTATCATACAAATGCCGACACACACACACACACACACACACACACACACACACACACACACACACACACACACACACACACACACACACACACACACACACACCCTGGCGACCGGACATATTCTTCATAAAACTTATAATATGGCGTAATAATCGGGAAGTTTGATGTGTTTTACCATAAGAAAGTATCTCGTGCGAACGCGAAAGTATATTGTGCGCACGAGAAAGTATCTTGTGCAAATGAGAAAGTATCTCGTGCGAATGAGAAAGTATCTTGTGCGAACGAGAAAGTATCTCGTGCGAACAACATTACATTGCATTTAGCTGACGCTTTTATCCAAAGCGACTTACAATAAGTGCATTCGACCAGGAAGATACAACCTTTAAGAAAACAGAATCATATAAGTACATCAGGTTTCATAGAGCCAAACATTTCAAGTGCTACTCAACTGGCATTTAGAAAGCCAGCCCTTTATTAGTATACACAAGTTATTGAGCCGTTTCCGCTCTACATCCTGAACTCCTCCCTTCGATGCAATGCACTTCCGTTTTGGCGGACTGGGTTTGTTTTGCTAGCTAGCTCCGTTGTGCCGACAAAGCACTGATATCGCAGAGACAAAGAGGATATAACAATTACAACATGAAGAAAAGTGGTTCGGGAACTACGTGTGCGGTAGTTGGTTGCAATCACTCGAGAAAGCACCTGAACGAGTGGTTAGATAGAGAGTGCTACGACCACGAACCAGCACCCAGCACCCAGCCATGTTGTTCATTAAATACAGATAAACACAACAAATACTGCATGCATTGTATTTTTTAATATTATATATGAATATTTTCATAGTGATGTAATTGTGTGGGCTGCTTTTATATTTTAATTTGTAATACCTGTTAGGATTAAACATGTGATCTTTCTTGTTGAAGCCATTTCTTTAGTTTCCTCTAAACAATTAATTCATTCAGTGTTATTTATGTACAGTATGAGCTTAATATGAATGATGAACTGTGTTAAAAGAAATTGTAGCACTCTAAGGAACATATGAAATGCAATAATGCAATAACAGTGCAATAATGAAATTAAATTACATCAAACTTTATTTTCACTCAAACAGTACAGGCACATATGATATATTGCACAGCATAAAGAGATCATGTAAATTGTGCATTATGTAAACAACAGACAACTGTTGGCTCCTGTGGGCATGACCTAAATAAGGCAGTTTATTTTGGTTTTAAAATGCTGAGATATTTACTGCAGAACTGTAACCTTCCCTCAACAAAATCGTCAACAATTTTCGGGAGCATGTGGGCAAAGTAGAATGTGCGCAGCCTTATGATATGCCTTCAGACTGTCCATTGCTTTTCCATCTATTGCCATGGATTGAACGAAGTAGGAGCAAATTTACTGTACGTTATGCTGGGCCACGTCGTCATGTTATCCTCCCAGTTTTGCACTGAATTCGGGTGGGGGAGAGTAACGCCATCTCCAGTCAAAGAAGTAGAATCGTGTTCCCAAGCTAGCATCACTGTTAGCATCGAAATCGCTGTGTTTACACCAGTGCCCGTCTGACTGTTTACATCGGTTTACACCGACAGACGCTGTGCAAAAGACTTCCGGCGGAAATGAAGTGCATTTGTGTAGTGTCATGGCGCTACCCGTGTTTTGGCGCGTAAACTTGTCTATATAAGTGCTTTGTTAGTAATTCTATCGCTCGAAGTGGAGTCTAAAGAGATGAGTTTTCAGTCTGCGTCGGAAGATGTGTAAGCTATCTGCTGTCCTGATTACAATGGGGAGCTCATTCCACCATTTTGGAGCCAGGATAGCAAACCCACGTGTTTTTGCTGACGGGAACTTGGGTCCCCCTCGCAGTGCGGGTGCAGCGAGCTGTTTGGCTGATGCAGAGCGGAGTGCACGTGCTGGGGTGTACGGTTTAACCATGTCCTGGATGTAGGAAGGGCCAGATCCATTCGCAGCATGGTACGCAAGTACCAGTGTCTTGAAGTGGATTCTAGCAGTTACTGGAAGCCAGTGAAGGGAGCGGAGGAGCGGTGTGGTGTGGGAGAATTTGGGAAGGTTGAAGACCAGACGAGCCGCTGCAAGAAACAAGAAAGAAAGTAACACAAGAAAGTATATCATGTGCACAAATTAATAAAGCGTGGCCTCATTTTATTTAAATTGAGGCCACGCTTTATTAACTCGTGTGCACGAGACGAGAAAGTATCTTGTGCGAACGAGAAAGTATATCGTAAAAGTGGCCACGTTTTATTTATTTTTCTCTCTATGAACCCTCCAGGGTTCCGTAATAATTTATAAAAAATGCAGAATATTAAAAAAAATGCAGGATGCAGGCAAAGTATTAAATATTAATACTTAATATAAAGTGAATTAAATATTGTTTAAATATCATTTTGTTCTTAAGATTTTCATGAAACCAAATACCACTTTTTTATGGTCTGCATTTTTTCACAAATAACTATTCATTGTATTTACATTCTGCCTTCAAATACAACAGAAAACAATGCAGCATATAATCCAATATTAATATCATAAATTGTGCCTGTATGCTTAATTTTTAAGAAGGTAAATCACTCAATTAATTTAACTGTTAAACAACTTCTAACTACTTAAAAAAGCACAATCAGTCCACCATATTTTTGTGACGAAACATTTTAAGTGACTTGTGTTCTCAGACTTTCACTTAGGCTCCCAAGAGTTTTTGTTGGTCCACTCACTGATAGATGATGACCAGGACCAGCCCATTTCCAAAGAGACTGAAAACGAACATGAAGTAGTAGAGGATAGAGAGCTGAGACCCCAGAGAGTCGATGGGTTCTGGGTACGGTAAGGAACCGTAATCATAATCGTAGCTTGTAGTTTCCATTTGTGTATCAGGTGTTGATGTGAACATCTGCAAGCAACACAAATGCAGCCTTAAACATAATTTTCACAGATGGTAGAGTTAGCAAGGCTTTTAAATGATAACTTAATGATAACTTCTTTAGAAATGCTTTGAGGTGTACAAGGGAGTCAAATGCTGCAAGTGAGCTTCACCAAGGCATGCAAATAAGAAGTGCTAGAAAACATTGCCTTCAAATCATTACCGACAAAGAGAAGTAGGAAATTAAAGCAGATCTTTGTGAGAATGAATGTCATGCTTAATTAAGCTGACTTACTGTGTTTTTCTTGTTGTCTGACTCCCAAGGGCAGAGCTGTCTGACTCACAGTGAGTTCAAGTTACTTCATAATAATTCAGCCAGTTAGGGGAAGGAAGTACCAAAGAAGTGTGTGTCAGAGTATGTGAAGGGGAGGGATTGGCCAAAGCACAGCTGTTTTACCAAAAGATCCACATCTCATCCCTGGATTGTTCAGTTGGGACTCTAAAGCTGTGCTCACACAGAGTGCACATCACAGTTTATTATGACAGTAAAGTCACATGTGTCTAACTAACTGCAATGCCACAAAGAAACAAAGTACTGCAGAAATCAAGCACAAACTCAACACTTATGTTTGAAAGTTGCAATATATGTCAGTATTGTGCTGTTCTCAAAATTGCATAATGATATACTGCACACTACACACGCAAATTGCCTAACTTAGTCCGAATTCACCTGCACGGTAAAGATATCAAAATAGCAACACGTATCTCATGACTGATGGTCTCAACCAACCAGAATCTCGAAAATGTTGCAAGATATTTCCAAACATGTGCTATTTTTGATAAACTGGCTACATCTTGGGAATCTAAATTATATCTTCCTTGCCTGAAAATCTATTTATACATATAAATTAACATTAACAGCTTGCCCTTATCTTCTTTATAATATCTTGCATTTAGTGATGTATACTTTTTTGTATCTTCACCAAGGAACAACATCCAGTCTGAAAATTGAATTCAAAGCGAAACGGCACCAGAGTAAAATAAAGTAGAATACTCTTTATGGTGCGTCTTTGAGATTGTAAAGTCTGTTTTTGAAATAAATGATAAAACGATTGATCAACTGGAGTGAATTTCTTTGTACGCGTTCACAATGTTTCTTCCTGTCTTAAGATTCTCTTTAGTCACTTCTTATGCAGACGACAATAATTCCAAGCTTGATGCGTAACATCAGTGAACTGACTTTTTATATAGAGTCCTCACTGATTATTCTATTCTACATATTGTGTTTATGTAATGTAATGGACATTTTTGAATTGTATGGCGTCCGGTGTGCAATCTTGTGTTTTTCCAAATAAAGAGGAAGACATTTGTTTACTACAGATGATATCACTGACGATAAACCACCCACACATGCTACTTCAGCAGAATATTAATCATGTATTGACTTCGCCCTTATTACACCCATCATGACATTATGCAACATACAGTGGAGGAAATAAGTATTTGATCCTTAGCGGATGTTGTAAGTTTGCCCACTAAAAAACAAAATTAGCAGTCTATAATTTTAATGGTAGGTTTATTTTAACAGTGAGAGTAAGAATATCAAAAAGAAAATCCAGAAATTGACATTTTATAAAAGATAAACATTTATTTGCATTTAACTGTGGGAAATAAATATTTGATTCCCTTGCAAAACATGTGTTAGTACTTGGTGGAGAAACCCTTGTTGGAGGTCAGACGCTTCTTGTAGTTGGTCACCAGGTTTGTGCACATCTCAGGAAGGATTTTGGTCCACTCCTCTCTGAAGATCCTCTCCAAATCCTGAAGGTTTTGAGGCTGATGCTTTTTCTGTAGCTCAACTAAGCTACATTGACTTTTTGGTATTTTTGGCATCATTAGCAAATACATAGGTAACAAGAGCTTCTATTTAAACGGGCCATTGACCACAACTGTACAAATTCATTTCAACGGTTTGAGAACAGTGAATATAGTACAATTGATAACCAAAATACAAATATAGATCAATAACAGTAAATGTTTTTAAAATAATTTGCTGGTCCTGAGAAACAAAAGGCTTTGCCATTCCTAAACCTCGTTTCGCGTACTTTTTGTAGACACGTTGCTTCTGCTGTGTAGACTGACAGAAACATGCCTCTTCAACCCAGGAAAACGTTTCACCAGCAGCTGTTTGAAATGGTTCTGAAACTTTTTCCCAACAAATGTGTAAAAGATAGGACTGATGCAAAAGTAAAAGTAGGCAATGGTACGTGTGATTTTAAGATAACTATGTATGATATCTGCGGTATCACCGTCGGCTTGATCATACATCAACCATACAATGTTGTATGGAGTCCAGCAAAAAAAGAAAAACAGGACAATGAAAAATATCAACCTGACAGTTTTGAACTTGGTAATTATCTTGGTCGAAATGACGGAGATAGCAATCCTAACGTAGCAATAGATAATAACAGCCAGAGGGAAGATCAAGAAAAGCAAAAGCTGGATGTAAAATCCAGATGTTCTCAACATCTCCATATTAAGAGAATCTACCTCCAAAGGGAACTGCTGACAGAGAGTTGTGTTCATATATTTGAAAGTTTTGTAGAGAATCATCGGCCTGATGCACGCCAAGCTGCTGATCACCCAAATTGCAGCACATGAGAAGACGGCATATCTTTGATTCCTCACTCGCGCCGCGTTCAGGGAATACACAACTGCAAGGTGTCGGTCAAAGGTCAAAAGAGTAAGAAAGAGGACTGAACTGTAGAAGCCCAGATAGTAGACGCTACCAACAATCCTGCACATGACATCCCCGAAGATCCATTGGGAGAGCTGGTCGTTGAGTGCCTCGAAGGGAAGGCTGCTCATGAAGATCAGGGAGGATACCACCATGTTCAGAAGCAAGATGTTGGTCACTGTGGTCAGCTTCTCAAACCTAGCAGATAGCCATTTCAACAGATGGAGAGAAAAAAATGTTTTTATTGGTCAATGAAGCATTGTTGACACTGATGGTCCACACTGACATTGATGATATTTTTATGCCACAGTTACAAAAAACCAACACACTGCTCACTCGATCTTCATTTGGGCTAAATTAGCTTTTGCAGGGTAAGATCTAACTTGAAGGGTATTATAAGTGTGGATTATCATTACATAACTGACTCATGTTTCCCGAAAGAACATTGTACACTGTCCATTTAAGATCCGAAATGGAAGCCAGGCTTCAGTGGATTTTGACCAAAGAATAACAATGGTGTTGATGGAAGATAATGTTAATCTTGCCTATACTTGAAAAGATTTGAGAGTTCACCCTGTCAGCATGCATCTGACTTAGCCCTCTTTAACTCTTGATGGTATTCTGCATGATAGGCACATATTTCAATGTTTCCATGACCATCAGAAATATTTGTTTCTTTTAAAATGTTTCTTTAAATTCTGGCTGATAAAGTTGACAGAATTGATGATTCTGTATACTGTTTAAATTGTATTTTACACAGTATTTTTGTCAATCCTTTTAATGACAAGTGAGGGTAGTCAAAATATATTTCTGAAATAGAGCCTTTATAGGGAAAAGTATATAGAATGCAATACAAAATGGATTAAAAATGCATTGTGTCTGTATACTTAATTTTTAAGAAGGTAAATCACTCAATTAATTAAACTATTAAACAACGTCTAACTACTTAAAAAAGCACTCACTGATAGATGATGACCAGGACCAGCCCATTTCCAAAGAGACTGAAAAGGAACATGAAGTAGTAGAGGATGGAGAGCTGAGACCCCAGAGAGTCGATGGGTTCTGGGTACGTTAAGGAACTATAATCATAATCATAGGTTGTAGTTTCCATTTGTGTCTCAGGTGTTGATGTGAACATCTGCAAAAAACACAAATGCAGCCTTAAACATAATTTTCACAGATGGTAGAGTTAGCAAGGCTTTTAAATGATAAAATAATAACTTCTTTAGAAATGCTTTGAGGTATACAAGGGAATTAAATGCTGCTAGTGAGCTTCAACAAGGCATGCAAATAAGAAGTGCTAGAAAACATTGCCTTCAAATCATTACCGACAAAGAGAAGTAGGAAATTAAAGCAGATCTTTGTGAGAATGAATGTTATGCTTAATCAAGCTGACTTACCATGTTTGGCTTGTTGTCTGACTCCCAAGGGCAGAGCTGTCTGACTCACAGTGAGTCCAAGTCACTTCATAATAAGTCAGCCAGTTAGGGGAAGGAAGTACCAAAGAAGTGTGTGTCAGAGTATGTTAAGGGGAGGGATTGGCTAAAGCACAGCTGTTTTACCAAAAGATCCAAGTCTCCTCCCTGGATTGTTCAATTTGTACTCTCAAGCTGTGCTCACACAGAGTGCACATCACATGTTATTATGACAGTAAAGTCACATGTTTCTACTAACTGTAATGCCACAAAGAAAACAAAGTACTGCAGAAATCAAATACAAACTCATCACGTATGTTTAAAAGTTGCAATATCTTTCAGTATTGTGCTGTTCTCATAATTGCATACTGATGTACTGCACACTACACGCTACTGCAAATTGCCTACAGTATATAACTGTGAGGTTCCCAGAATGTTCTTCTGAAAGGTAGGATAACGTTCTCTAAAAACATTCTTAAGATTTTTGGTGATAACCTTCTTAAGATGTTGTTGATAAACTTCTTAAGATGTTTTTGATAACTTCTTAAGATGTTTTTGATAACATTGTTAGAACATTATGCCCTACTGTTCTTAAAACGTTTTCAGTGGGACGTTTTATTTTGGTTCCCAGAATGTTCTTCTGAAAGGTAGGATAAAGTTCTAAACAGTGTCCGCTGTTTATGCATATTGGATACAAATTGTTATTGCACCCTTTAGATTTGAGACCGACAGACATATAGAAGAACGGACCGACTGTCACTGCCCGTCCCTGAAACCCCTGTTAGTGTTTGTATGTGTTTGTTTCTACTGTGTGTCTCTCTCTCTCTCCCTGATTCTGGGTCCCCTCCAGTACATGTGACACCGACAGTGACTTGTACTAGCTGCTGGTCGCATTTTAAAAAAAGAAAGAAAAGACTTCTGATAAATCGGAACGATAAAGCACGTTATCCTACTCTAAAATAATAACATTCTGGCAACATAAAAAAATCGAACTTGCAGCTGAAAACGTTTTAAGAATAGTAGGGCATAATGTTTTAACAATGTTATCAAAAACATTTAAAAAAGGTTATCACCAAGCATTTTAAGAATGTTTTTAGAGAATGTTATCCTACCTTTCAGAAGAACATTCTGAGAACCAAAATAAAACGTCCAGCTGAAAACGTGTTTAAAAATAGTAGGGCATAATGTTCTAACAATGTTATCAAAAACGTCTTAAGAAGGTTATCAAAAATATCTTAAGAAAGTTATCACCAAACTATTTAAGAATGTTTTTACGTTATCCTACCTCTCAGAAGAACATTCTGGGAACCAAAAGAAAAGTTTCCGCTGAAAACATTCCGAGAACAGTGAAAGGTAACATTCTCAGAATGTTTTTAAAACCAAACATTTCTAGCTTCTGAAGGGAACAACATGAAGACATGTCTATGTGCCATGACATATGGAAGGAAAAAGTTAATTATCTGGAGGTTATTGAGGCCGCTAAAGTTTTTGCATAGAAACTGGAACAATAATGTGAAGGTAAAACACCTCACACTTGTTCTTTATGATGTTAATGAATATGACAAAATGCATCAGTCTCTATGACTAATATTTTGTTGATCAGATTGACATTTCTTTAGAGTTGCACTGAGTGGCTTGGCGGTTAATATAGACTGATTGCTTTCGTGGAAAAATAAATGATTGTTTTCATGCTTCAACTTTTCAGAGGAGAAAGTCTCAGTGGGGTGTGCGGCGTTTCTTTATGATCCCCTGCCACTGATTGATAACGATACTTTCATTCTGTTTTCATACCATTTTGAGTCAAGTCTTGCAAGTACACTCTGCACTTCCTTAATTATTTGTAAACAGTTTACTTGAAATCTGTCTAAGCACTTAGGGAAAATACAAGCCCCCATCCTCAGGCTCATTTTCACCTGAGCAATAATGTTTTTCAAATCATTTAAGAGATTCGATAACTTTGTTGACGTAGTGCACAATAACATTTAGAAATACGAAGAGTATATTGTTCAAATATTGTACAATATAGGACCTTTAAGGAAAATATAATTTATTTTAACTCTTCATCTCTCAAGAGAAAAGACACAACCTCCCAGCCACTATCTATTTGTGCCTTTTTTTACAGAGCCTATCCTTTTTGTTGTCAAACAGAGCAGCATGATAATGATTTGTCCCCATAGATGGTACAATCATGTCTAGGAAAAAAATGAGATGAAACCTGCCTCCACAGTGAGTAATATGAACATTACAGGTTCCTTAAGAACACACTTACTGTATATCACAAGCCAGTGTGTTTGAGTGTGTATAACAGGTTCAGTGAGTTCAGATGCATGAACTGAGCCGAAGAGGGATTTGAGCAATACACGTCGTTCTAAAGGCACGTTAACAGTACTAAATGAGGGAGAAAGCAGATCAATGATCACTCTTTAAACCCTGCTCAGATCTCTGTCTGGGGATTTGGACAAACAGCATTTCTCCTCCATTCCTACACCGTGCTCAGGGTGAACATTAGCTTGCAAATGGTGGAATAACTCAAGCAAGCGCATGTTGATACCTCACTGACGACTGAAAATTACGCTTTTCCAACAGGAAAAGGCTGGTATTCGGTATTTTTCATATAGTCAATGTTATCGGTCCTTCTCTCAACACTTTTTGAATTCCCTGCCCTGCCTGCTGCTCTCCAATACAAGATCATTAGTTACTGACAGGCATCTTGAAAAAAAAGCAAAGCAAATGACTCTAGGAAGTCATTTGTGAGGTGTTTTCAAAAAGACATTCTTGATAAAAGAATACATTTATATTGAGATGGTTCTTATTAGATGTTGACAAGAAACAATAAAATATATGTCAGCCCCATTTATTTACCGAACAGAAAAAAGAGTTTGACTAGGGAAGAGTTGTGTGGAAATAATGGTGCCCATTGGTGCACTCTCCACCCCGGAGCTACCAAATATTTCATCCACTTGCTGTTTAAAGGACACAATCGATTTGTGTCAAAGTACAAAGTGGCTATTTCACACTTTCACTTAATGAGTTCCCCCCTTCACCAGTGTTTCAACTATGAGGCATTTATAATGAAGTTGTCGTTGGCAGAATACCGAACAGGAAAAATAAAAGGTTATTAATCATCGGAAAGTCCCATTTTTTTATATTCCCTGGCAATATTACCCTCTCCTGTTGGCTGAGATCTGTCTCAGCCGTTTTATATGTTGTTAGCATACCATTTGTTCCATTTTTTTTATTCTGAATGTGAATCTTTTGTAATCCTTTGTCTTGTTTTATTTTTTTTAGAAAAGGCTACTTTGTTGGTATGTCCTAGTCCAGTGGTTCTCAAACCTTTTTCCACCAAGTACCACCTGAGAAAATAGTTGGCTCTCCAAGTACCACCATATGACCAATGTTAAAAATACAGTCTATGTTCATGCAGGACTCGGAGGCAAATGTATTCATAATACTATTATTTATTGTGCTCTCTCTCTCTCTCTCTCTCACTCACTCACTCACTCACTCACACACCACAAGTGAGAATATAAAGAACAAAATAAAACTTATTCTCACACAACAAATGTCAACTGTACACACATGTCATTTCCTGGACCTATACCAAAGTGTGAATGTAGGCTTCCTGCAACAACCCACATCGAAACAAAAAATGTCCTATTGGGAATTCAGTTCCAATAATAATGAAGCCTCCAGGAGCAGATGAGCCTAAGGGCTAATAGCTCATCTTCAGTCTGCTGATGTTTGCTATTGCCATTTCTGAGGTGGCAAAGTAAAAAAGAAAAGAAAAAACATAAGAAA
The DNA here is from genome assembly GCF_949606895.1 of Notothenia rossii. Lineage (NCBI taxonomy): Eukaryota > Metazoa > Chordata > Actinopteri > Perciformes > Nototheniidae > Notothenia > Notothenia rossii. The sequence continues at coordinate 10,899,089 of NC_136911.1, read as the reverse complement.
AAAGACAACAATTAAGGACAAGTGTGTGCTTTTTCAGCTTTTGACCTCTCTCCATCCTTTGAGCAAATGCCTTCTTCCTGAGTCACTTCTCTCCTCCATCACAGCGGCTGTGCATATCACTTTTGTGTTGCTGGCGGAGCCTACGCTTGTACTCGGTTGATGACTGTCCTCCTCCTCATTCACTTGTTCACTTTCGCTGGTAATATTCTCCTCTGTACCTCTCTTCCGAATACCTCCCGTTTTGAGCCACGTTTTTAACATCATTCAGCTTTCTTCTTTCTTTAGCTTGCTTGCAACGTTCGCTAATCGTTCACGGGTAGTATGGTCGTCATTAGCAACGCCAGAATTTTTTTTAAAAAAGTTTTCGTTTCTAAATCTAAAAATAACAATAGCCTATTAGAACTAATTTAAACCACAGTTTCAATTATCTCAAGCTTATTTTCATTCGTTGTAGTATTTTGATAATATGATTTATTTTGTAATTAATGTTATTCAATCAAGCCTCAAACTGATGGCACTTGTCCCTATAGCCTGTTTTAAATTGAAGTTGTCTGAGGTCCTTACCATCAGCTGCTGTTGCAGTAATAATTATTGTACCTTAATGCCCCAAATGTGCACAATGTAGTGACTGCTTTTCGTCTTTTTGTTTACTTAGTTGTGTGTCCTGTATTTTATATGTCTGTGTTATGTGTAAAGGTTAAATGTGGGGTAGGTAAGTTTGAGAAACCGGCTCAAGATACACTTTTTGTTACATTCCATGGAATGCTCTTAACATCACGATAGCAATGAATATCTGAAGTGTTTTGACACAATACATAAAAAATGATCTGTGGAAGCCGTACTACTGTAAAAAGCACGACCAAT